>NW_009707895.1:7554-9330 GCF_000703405.1 Apaloderma vittatum | reverse complement strand
CTGCCTGGATCCAACACCCCGGGGGTGGGCACCCATGAGCTCACCCCGACATCCCCTGTGGTTCCGGGTCCAACACCTCCGGGGTGGACACCCATGAGCCCACCTGGGCATCCTGTGGGGTGCAAACTCTTCCCGGATCCAACATCCTGGGAGGGGGCACCCATGAGCCCACCCCGGCATCTCGTGGGGTGCAAACTCTGCCCGGATCCAACACCCCAGGGGTGGGCACCCATGGGATATCCCCGGGGTGCAAATCCTGCCCAAACATAGACCCATGCACCCTCCTTGCTGCTCCTCAGGGTGCAAGCCTTGGCTGGGTCTGGCAGTAGCACCCTGGGGAGCCTGGAGCCTCCTGGACACCCCGTGGGGGACAGGCAGGTCCGTCACGCAGCGGATGGGCACCTGTGCACCCCCAGAGCCACGCTGTGGGGTGCAAAGCCCACCCAGGTCTGGCACCCTCGAGCAACATCCACCGGGCTGCTTTGTGGGGGACAAAGCTTGGAGGTGTCCTCCACCCCAGGGGACAGACACTCCTGTGCACACCCTGCTACCCTTCGCATGCAAACCCCTCGTTCTGCCGGCACCAGGGATCCCTGCATGCTGTGCAGGGAGGGACCCCCAAATTTTCATGGCCTGTCTCTGCTGTCCCACTTTGTCCCCTAACTCACTAGCCTACCCCAATATCGCGTGATTGGAGTGTGTGTGTCTTTCAGGGATCACAACCCTTTTTAAATACACATTTGTTTCCCACTCCCCATCCACTATTTCCCCCTTCTTCCAACCCCCGTTTTTTCATGTGAAACTGAGAGGGCAAACAGAATTAACCAGCCCAGACAGCCCAAATTGCAACACAGTTTTGCTGCCCAGTCTCTTACCCAAAGTTTGTGTTTCTCTGGACAGTTTTGCGGTGTTTTCTTTGGTGGTTTGGGTTTTCTCCTCGCTGCTTTGCCATGCAGCATTTCAGCTCATTAGGGTTGTTTCTGCTGTCTCTTTGGCGATGGGAAAGCATCAAACGCTTTGGTCTGTATCCTCATTTCTACCCCTGCCCTGAGGAACAGCCCGGGATAGCCTCGCTATGGGCTACAACCCCCCTGCCCTAGTGCTGCTTCTCTACCCGGCGTCTTGGGGACACTTTCTGTATCTCAAACGTGGAGCAGCGAGGTCGTGGTGCCCACGTCTCTGTGGTGCAAGTCCTGGCAGGACACGGGGCTGGGACACATCCAGGGACGCCGCGTCCTGATGCCCTGCTCAGCTGGGCATAGCCTTGACTGTCCCTGTTCAGCATCCGGGCTCCTCATCCCAGTGAGCCCTTGCGAGGTCACGCCGTGGAGCGGGGAGAGTGTATTTGCCCTGATTTATTTGCAAGAGGGGCTCAGCTAAGCCTGAACCCATCCTCTTTGGGGGCTTGAGATGTGGTGAGTTGGGTCTACGGTGGTTTCCTTCTTCACCCTCCTGTTGCTGTCTCGGTTTGTGCGACGGCTTGAATGTTGGAGCCCCCCCCTTCCTTGCCCTTGGGTTGTGTGCTTGCAAGTTTTGGGAGGCAGCCCCCTTCCCACCCACCTTCGCTTTCCCCTCACCCCAAGCGCTCAAGGGGAGTTTCGTTCTCCTTTTCAGGCAAGTCCTGGAAGGCTCTGAGCCTCTCGCAGAAGCGACCCTACGTGGAGGAGGCCGAGCGGCTGCGGGTGAAGCACATGCAAGATTACCCCAACTACAAATACCGGCCTCGGCGGAAGAAGCAGGTCAAGAGGATCTGCAAGCGGGTGGACCCCGGGTTTT
>NW_009707895.1:0-7014 GCF_000703405.1 Apaloderma vittatum | reverse complement strand
TGGGGGAGATGGACCGTGACGAGTTCGACCAGTATCTGAACAACCCCGGCCACGGTGACCACCACAGCGGGGTCTTAGTCAACGGACACGTCCCGGCGTCTGGCAGCTCCCACGCCTCCGAAACCAGCCTCATCTCTGTGCTCGCCGATGCCACGGCCACTTACTACAATAACTACAGCGTCTCCTAGAACCCTGGGCCAGGGCCACCTGGAAGGACCCAACACAGTATTACCAGGCGTTGCTCCCCGGGGACATCCCTCACCGCCCCGCAGGGTGACCGAGCCCGACCCGTGAGGACCGTGGAGGCTCCTCAGTGGTGTAGGTAAAGGATTTCGGCCATGGGTTGCAAACCACTGGTGCCCTGCTCTGATCGAGGCCGGGGAGGGGCAGGATTTCCCGATGCCAAAGCCCTTTAGCCAAGACTCTCTTCCAAAGCCGAGATGCTCCTGGGAGCGTGAGAAGGCAGCTCCCCCCCACACACACATTTTGGGTCACCCTCAGCTCTGCTCTGGAGTCTGAAAATCCCGGTAGGGGCAAAATGGAAGGGGAAAAAGAGGGATGGGAGGAAAAGGGAAGGTTTTGGTAAAGTGATGTTGCTGTGGCCGCACTGACCTGCCTGACCACACCGGTGGGGGTTAAACGTGCCCTGTCCCCCTGCTCCCAGATCACGATTTGGGGGTTTCGTCCCCCAGCAGGGACAAGACAACCAAGGATCAGAGGGTTGGATGAGGCTTTGAACGACCTGCTCTGGTGGGAGGTGTCCTTGCCCATGGCAGGGGGGTTGCAACTAGAGCGTATTTAAGGTCCCTTCCCAACCCAAACCGTTCCATGAATCTGTGATGCTGCCCCAGGGATGCGGGGATGGGGCAGGGGGAGCTGAAGCGGGGCAGCCAGTCCCAGGGGTGCTCAGCCAAGGTGTTGTGGAGAAGGATGTAAGATCAGGGTTTGGAAAAGCAGGATCTGGCCGGGATCCACCCTCCCCTCCATGGCTTCCCCTTGGCCTCCTGGCAAAAGTGCTCCCGAAGTGACACGAGCTGCCCGCCCCGACAGGCCAGGAACGGGCCCTGGGATGAGCGTTTTGGCAAAGCGGGGATGATGTAGCAGAGACTTTATTTTTTTTTTTAACTTTCTTTTTATATCAAATATCCTTTGAAGGCGAACGCTTCGCGTTTCGAGCCGCAGTGCCCGACGCCTCTTCTAACTCCAGCGTATTATTGCTTGTAATAAAGCTGTACATTGATTTATTCCTTCCATTATTCCTCCCCTCGGATTTTGTATTGCTCGAGTTCTCTTTCTTTTCATAAAGATGAAGCTTTATTTTAAATCAGTTATATGACATGATTAATCTTAGTGTTTACTGTATGGCACTTGGTAATGATTAGTTGGTAGCGTGTCTATGATTTTCTGGTTTCAGTCCCGAAAGTGTATTAATAATAATTGCAAATAATACTCTAAAAAAAAAAGAAAATATCCCCACCACAACTTCACAGGTTTTTAAGCTAATACATTCCATCTTTTTTTGTGTGACTCTATGCATTTTGAATGAGTGTAGATACGAGTTTGCATAAAATATTTAATTTAAATAAATATGTTTTTTATACTATGATTGTTTTATGATTTAAATTGCTGTAGCTATTGACAAAGTTTGCGAAACAGAAACATTTCCAGCGCGAGTGCTATTTTTTTAATTATTTTTTTTTGGTCATCGTTGGTATTTTCAGCCAAACTTTTCTACTTCCATTTTTTTTTAAATAACAATAATAATAATAAAAAACATCCGTGGTTATCTTTACGAACTGTGTATTGCTTTCTAACAAAATGACTCGAGGCATGGCGTGTGCGTACCTCCCCTTTTTGTGGCGTGTCACAGGGGCAACAAATCGCTTTGGTGGCCTCGATCTTGCTTTTGCCATCTCTTGAATGTATTTTTTTAACTCCAGGTCCTGTGTAGAACTTACGGTGAAGTTAAGTCAGAGCTTTGCCTTCAGGGTTGTTGACGAGCCCAAATGATGTTACTTATTTCTGGAGTGAGTGCCAGCGCCTGGAGTGTGGTTTTTATTCACGTTTAAGGCTGATTTTCCACAGTTTGTGCTGATGCCCCTTTTAAGGCGCATGAGGGCCACGTAAAAGGGTCCTCGGTGCAAATGCAGATCAAGGCAACAAGGCGGGAGAAATGGAGTTAGGGGTCAAATCTGGGTTGCTGAGCTGAGGGTGCTCTTGCAGGTGGCTACGGAGTGGTGACCTACAGAGAAAAGTCCTTGTGGTCCATGGACAAACACCACAGCCTGCTCTTGCCGGAGAGAAAATTAGGCTTTGTCCCTATGTTTCCTGAGGTTCAGTCACGCACACCTCTCAAAGTAAGTGTCCTTCCAGGCTATGTCCTCCTACTTGGCCCCAAAAGAGTGGAGGAGCGAGTTTCTTAATGCCCTTTGTGAGGCCCACCTACGTGCATTGGCTGGAAGGGGTCGCCAGAGTTACTCAACCCAACTCAAAGCAACCCAACCCAACTGGGCTGGCCTGCCTCCCATGAAAGACTTTCCTCTGACTCAGGGAGTCCCTGGTCCCAGAAAGTAGGATGCTATATGAGTATCTGGGGAGGCAGCAATATGCCCCTGTCTTGTGTTTAAGGTCCTTCTTCATCTCCCACTTGCGGTCCCTCTGGAGACAACCACCCCATCACACACGTCGCCTTTTCCTTTGCCCATCCCTCAAGTATCCACCCACCCTTGACTATGTGCAGCTGGTTACTCCCTTAGAGGGTAAAAAATGGACATCTTTGGGTGTCCTGCTGGCACCATGGCCTGTCTCCACCCACCTCTTGCCCTACCCATGACCCCTGTGGTGCCCCAGACCCAAGGGATGCTCACAGTCCCTCAAGCAGCACATTGAACATTATTCATAAGACAGATGACCTGTGCCCAAACCTGGATCTGCCCTTCAACCAGCAAATCCAGGGAGCTGCTCCCTTCCAAGAAGGATCTCGTTAGAAGGATATCAGAGGGTCACTCGCCCCAGGGCATCAGAGGGGCACCCCAGGGCAATCTGCAAATGTCCCTTTCTGCCAGGTCTGCTGCAGGGGCAGCTGAGAATGGTGTAATGAATATTTAAACTGCTACCAGTTTGAGTTGTTGCGTTTATGCTCTCAATGGGACCCTCTCTTTGGAACATTGGCTCCTCCTGCCTGTCCTGCTCCTCATTCCCATACCCAGCTGGAGCAGCGATGGGATCCACTTCAACACCCCGTGACCCTCTTCTCCCCCGTCCCTTCTCAGACAGAGTCACTTTTGCGGTCAGTGGAGGCAAAGCCCATGGCCAAGAGCTCCCGGCAGCGGTGCCTGGAAGCTGGTTTCTCTGGGAAAAGGGATTTCTCCCTGCATCCGAGCCCCAAGGAACCCGCTGGGCTGGGGTGCGAGAAGACTCCCCGTGAGCCGAGCTTGTCCCCACTTGCTCAACCCCGAGCCACGTGAGGAGAGGTGGGAGCGTGTCCCTGCGCTCTCCGCACGTCAAGGAGCAGCTACAGGTCCCAACCGGGAACCGGGGCCCCCCGAGGGCACTGGGAGACGAAGCCAAGGCGAGGTGCGGCTCCCTGGGAGCCAAGGCTCGCCGGACGGATCCGGGCACACGCCCAGCGCCGGGAGCAACCGGCTTCCACCTCCCAGGACACTGGCGGCAGAGACGAATATTGGGAGCGGAGCCATCCAACCCTTCTCCAGCGGGACGGAAAATGCAACACTACGGGTTGCCTCCCCCTCAACCTCGCAGCACGTTTTTTGGGGTGCAGGGCGTCGCCACAGGGATCAGCCAGAAAATAAGTGGGTGGCAGAGGTGGGGAGGAGCCTTTTCTACCTGGAAGAAGGAGATCCCTGCAGAAGGCCACGGTGGCTTATGCATGTTGGGGGAGGTTCTCCACCCCAAGGGGGACTTGTTCTGCATCTGGGCATGTTTATTCTCCCTCCTCATCCCAAACCCGCAAGCCCAAGGCTGTCTTTGTGCTCGCTGAGGAGTCTTGTGGTTTGTGGGCTGCTTTCTCCAGGCTGGGAATCAACAGGAAAATCAAATCAGGGCTGCAGGAAGGGATAAAATAACCTCAAACCCCATTTGGGCTTCGGCTCAGAGGTGTCAGGTTGGGCCAAGGCAAGGGTATCTCTTTGCCAGGAGGTAGCCAGGGTGTGAATCTTCTGCCCTCGGTGTCCGGTGGCCCTGGCCAGCCCTTGGCCACCCGTGGCTGTGCAGGTCATGGTGCTGGGCACCGGGAGCTGGGATGAGGTCACCTTCCTGGACAGCGCTGGGATTTGGGCTGGCCCGGAGCTGCGGGTGTGTGTCATGCCCTGGCCCTCCCAGGAGGGGCTCTTTCCATTGCACCCCCTGAATAGGTGGTGGCTTCTCTCTGTCCTCACTCCACTGGCCACATCTGCTCATCCCAGTGCCACCGAGCAGGGGTAGCCCCTAATGGCAAGCAGCCATATGGCTGTTCCATGCCTCAGTTTCCCTGTTTGTAAAACAGAGGTAATAGTTCTTTCCCTCTCATCCTTCTTCTGTCCAGCTTTGGGACACAGATTGTCTCTTATCAACACTTCGGATGGGACCAAGTGCTTGTGCTGCCCTTAACACAAGGGGTCTCTACCCCGTGCGAGGGCTCTGGATGCTGCTGATTGAGCAGGGAGATGATTTTTTTTCCTCCTCTGTCACTCTCAAAGGGGAGGGAAACAGAGACAGAGAAGGAGGGTGAGGAGACTTGACCGAGGTCACCCTGTAAACCTGAGGCAAAGCCAACAGCACCTCCAACTCCCCCAAAGTCCCCTTTTGCCCCCGACAACACCTTTCTGCTCATGTGTAAACACCTTCACCCTCCATCTCTTTTCGCCTTCAGCCTATCCCAGCTCCGAGCCCGGTGGGGAGGCCAGGATCGGGCTCTCCCTCCCAGCCCTTCCAGAGGAGGGAATGAGACAAGGTGCTGAGTGGTTTCCTGCCCGGCACTGCCAATGGGAGCTGCTTGGGGTGCCGGGAGCCGGGGAGGATGTATCCGGAGCTGAGTGTTTCCTGGCAGATAAGGCCAACCCCTCCTGCCGGATGTTATGAGTCCAGGTCCTACCTCCACATTTCAAGTGAATGTGGCTGAGGAAAGGCTTGGATGTTTATGTCAAGGAAAAATAACTTCTCCCTCTGTGTACAATCCTTCAGTTCCCCCCCAGGGCTACGTGCAGGAGGGTAAATGCTGGGAATGGGAAAACAGGGGTGAGGGGAGGGAGGTGGGTGATGGCAGGGAGGGATTTGGCTTCAGGGCAGTAGGGCTGTGGGTAAACTGGGGTCTTGCCCTCTCTCTTTGGACTGGGGTGCAGAGGCAGCTGGGGAGAAGAGTCTGGGGCTGGATAGTGTAGGCTTGACCCTGTGGGCTCAGGCTCAGCATCAATCCGGAGTCACCTTGGCTGAATCCAGCACATCACCTCTGGTGCCCACCTGGAGGTGATCCAGTCCACCGGTCAGGACTTGCTCAGAAAAGCCCCTTTGAGGTAGGAGCTAAGACCACCCACCCTCAGACCATCCCTTGGTGGCTGATGGTCCAGGGGTTGGCTCCTGCCCACTCTGTCATCAAGGGAGTCAGAGATGTTGAAAGAGGGAAGAAGGTGCAAGAGCTGGGTCCAAAAACCCAGTGGCATGCAGCTGGCTGGGGAGGAAAGAGAGGTTGTGCACTGGATATGGAAGAAATGGGATACATGACAATCTTCTCACTGGGAGAAATTTCCACCTTTTCCCAATAAATCAGTAAAATCCAGTGCTGGCTGGACCCTCCTCTTCTAAATGAAGCTTGGGTGTTGTTGCAGCCCTTCTGGGAGTATTCACAGAGCTCAAGCCAAAACCACCACACTTCCTGAGACTAATACATTGGTAGGGCCATCCCTGGACATGGGAAGGGACATGGTGAGACCTGCATGAGGCTTGCACTGGTCAAAAAAACAGGTCAGGGAAGATCCCCAGCCCTCAACAGCAACCATCCACACACTGTGAAGTAGTCACAGCCTTCTGTGAAGCAGGCACAGTGGTGCTCAGGCCAGCAAGTCCTCCTTGAACTCTGGGGTAGAGGTAATCAGGCACATCCCCAAGGAAGATCTGGATGTGACCACCTGGTTTGGATGTGGCCAGATCAATCCAGGGACCTCAGGGCCAAACAGCTGAGTCTGGGCACTATCAGCCTACAGACATATTTTTGCTAGCATTGAGGAACTTCTGACTGAGTTTTGTCTTTTGGCATCAATACAGAGAAGTCTGATAAAAGACAAAACCCAGCAATCTCCTGTCCAGGATGGTTAACAGGATCTGAACTGTTTCCCTACCTCTTTTTACTCCCATGTCAATGCAAGGGGGACTGCTGGAAGGGTCCCATTTCCCACCCAGTGGAGCAGACAGAGGGATAGAGGACACTCTGAGAAGAAAGGAAAGAGGTGGAAGCCCTTTCCTTTCCTCCTCCTCAGAACTTTGGGAGCCCAAGGGTGTCCCCACCACCTGCTGAAGAGCATCTAAGGAGCATCGCTGCACCCTGGGAGAGTTGAGATTAAGAAGACCCACGCTGGAGA
This sequence comes from Apaloderma vittatum, assembly GCF_000703405.1. Classification (NCBI taxonomy): domain Eukaryota; kingdom Metazoa; phylum Chordata; class Aves; order Trogoniformes; family Trogonidae; genus Apaloderma; species Apaloderma vittatum. The sequence continues at coordinate 442 of NW_009707895.1, read as the reverse complement.
CCTGACCCATGTACTCCTTCCAGCTGTCCCATCTCTCTTCCCTCAGCACCCCAAGTGTCCCCTCCCCATTCCCCCAGCCAGTCAGGGCGCACCCCGCCTCGGCAAGCCCAAGATGTTGTTCTTTTCCCTTTGATTTCCAAGAGCTCCCGCTTGGCCCCCAGAGCTTCACGGCAAACAAAACATCAGAGGCCCAGGCTGGCGGTGCAGGAAGGATTTTTTTTTGAGTCACGATCCTGCTGCTCCCTCCCGGCATCCCGGGGAGCAGGCGGCATCGGGCACCAAGGGGTGGCAGCTCCCACTGACCCCTTGACCGTCTGCAGCACCAGAAATCCTTCTCCACCACCACCTTGTTTTCTCATTTTGAGAAACAAACCACTGCTTTCAGATTGTTTGGGTTTTGTGGTGGTTTTTTTTCTTTTTTTTTTTTTCTGTGGCTTGAGTG
>NW_009707894.1:21693-33805 GCF_000703405.1 Apaloderma vittatum | reverse complement strand
GAGTTCGACACACTCCTTATGGCTCCTTCCGCTTCTCCGGCTTTGCCGGGCTGGGCAGACCCATCGCCTGGGCTGTCCGACCTCTTCCACATCTGAAAAAACCCTTCGTGTGGTGGTTTCCAAGAAAGCCAAAAGCAGACGAGGACTCGGGAGCGACTCTCAGGTGAAAGCTGACTTTGGCTTTTCAGGGTCCCGCCAAACCCAGGGTGACTGACAGGGCTGACGTCAGAGTCTCCTCCTGGCTCGATTCCTCCCACAGGTGGGCTTTCAGGTACCGGTGACCCTGGCGGCAGCGTGGTCCTGGAGCTCATCGTGTAGCAAAGCCCTGGCGTGGAGGCAGCCCTTCACAGAGCCACGGAAGGGTTTGGGTTGGAAGGGACAATCAAGGCCATCTCATGCCAATCCCCCTGCCATGAGCAGGGACACCTCCCACCAGAGCAGTTTGCTCAAAGCCTCATCCAGCCCGGCCTTGGACACTCCCTGAACGCTCCACAGCTTCTCTTCTCTCTTGGCCCTGAGCTGCGCGGTGCTCAGGAGCCAGAGCCAGGGTGCATACAGCTGTTGTCTTTCCAGGACACTGTGTTCTGGCCTTCTGCATGCTGGCGTGATTTGGAGCAGGAGGCTTTGTTTTATGTGTTGTATTTTTGGTTGTTTTTTTTTTTTTTTCGACATAGGTAAAATGTCCTGCATTTACCAGCTACAGGAAGGTTTGTGTGTGTGAGACATGGCTGAGGCAGCCCTAAGAGACTTTGACTGAAAAGCTGCAGGAGTTTTCACTTTGGGGAAAACCTTATTATAGGCAAAGCTTTCAAATGCCTTCCGTTGTGTGTCGTGGGGTTTTTTTGTCGTCAATTAATGTATTTACAGATAAGATAGAGACCTTGGTGTCCCTTGCCAATTTGAGCCCTTATAAATTACTCGCAAGTAAGCAATCCCCATCTGAAACTTTCTTGACCGATAGGATAACTTTTTCAACTGAAGCATCGTTGCAAAATGAACAGCAGCGTGTAGTTTCTCTTTTTATTTCCTTCTGGTGGTTTTCAAAGCCTCGCTCTCTGTCGTTCTGTGCATGTAGCCCTGTATTGAAATGGCTGATGATAACGAAGACCTCCAGGCTGACGAAGATCTCCTGGCTCCAGCCGAGGACAGCTTCGAGCAGCTGGAGAATGACAGCCCCGCGGAGCGCAGCGGGCACGTGGCCGTCACTGACGGACGCTGCATGTATGTTTGGGGAGGCTACAAGGTACGCCGTGCTCCTCGTTAAGTAAGCCTTCTGCCACCCATAGCGCTGGTAATTATGACCCATTAGTTTGGGAGTGACTGTAAAATTAGCCCTCCCCCGGAAAGGAAAAGCTCCAGTCAATAAATTAATAGTGTGACATTTAAGAGTTTTGAAATACCGAAGCGCGCCGTGAGCATTGAGTGCAGATTTTGGCGGACAGGTAACTTCTGTGGGGTGCAGTCCATCAACTCGCGCGTCTGGTGGAAGAGGGAGAAGCGCCGCCTGATTTGAAAAGCGCATCATGCGGAAAGGTGCTTTTGTTTACAGCATTATCAGCACAACTCGATATTCCCTGTTAATGATGCCAGGTTGGTCGTTTCTCGCACCGGGGTGTGCATGTGCTGCAGGCACAAACAAGTCATCTCACAGTTTTGACAGGAACGAAGATGAGTTGTCAAGGAACTGGGTAAATAAATTGGTAGCTCAAGACAAAGCTCTGCTGTGTTGTGGTGTCGTGCACGGCGTGGGGGAATTAAAAAGGACGTTTTGGCTCTTTGGCCCCAGTTGTCCTGCTTGGGCTACGGATAGGAGGCCTAAGTTCCATTTACCCCCATCCTTGGCTCTGCTGGGAGCTTGTGTGGTTCCCAGCAGAGGCTAAAACAGGCTGACGTCTGCTCACCACGGGCTGTCCTGCCGGTGAGAGGTGCAGGCGTGCGGCAGGGACTGCTCCTGCTGCTTTCTGGTCTGCAGTTAGATCTCCGAGGGGGTGTAAACCTTTGCCCCAGTCTGTAATTCCGTACATCCCGCGTCCTCCTAATGGTGCTTTTCTTCCTTTTTTTTTTTTTTTTTAAACCTGTTCTGCAGAATGCTCAAGTGAGGGGATTTTATGACTTCTATCTGCCTAGAGATGAAATATGGATCTACAACATGGAGACTGGAAGATGGTAATTATTAAGTAATAATTATATGAATTGAGGGGGGAGATAAATTCTTAAATGAGTGTAGAGAGCATGCCGAGTGTCTGTGAACAGAGAATTCCCTGATCTCTTTTTTCCCACCTCTCAAGCTGTTACGTAAATGTGTAAAATATTTCCAAATTTTTTTAATATTTTTTTTTTTCTGTGAGAACAACAAATATGTTTTCACAGCTTGAAGTAGGAGAGGCATCTGGGACAGGAGTACGTGATCAACAGTGTGAAGCGTTTTGGGATGCCTGGCGCAGGATATAGCACCAGGAAATTGTGTTTGGGCCACTTTTGATTACAGTGGTACATCGGTGAGGAAGCCTGTCTTGAGTGTTTCTGTTGTGCTGCTGAGGAGTTGGTTTTTAAATGTTGATGCAGCCAGAGAAACTCCTGGGTCGTCCCAGATCGCTGGGAGCCTGGAAGTTGTGTGAAACCCACATGCCTGAGAGGGTGAGGAAAGGGAACCGAGCGCTGCGAAGCCAAGTCCTCTGGGCCCTTTGCAGCACTTCCCGTCCTCGTTGGGATCCAGGAGAGCCTTGGACACGGGCTTAAAGCTCATCCTTGCAGTTACAGTAGTTTACAAATACTAAACGCAGTTTACAAATATTAAAAACCTAGTAGCGAAATAAAAAGCTTGAGTTTGCACAGGTGCATCCTCTCTGCCTGAGGATTTTGACTGGGAAAGGCGTACCAAACTCCCGAACCGGGCCAACGGGATTCCACCCCCACAAAACATGTATTAATTAAATCACCTTTTCCCCATCCCCCTCCGTCATACCAGGTCACCGTCATAAATTGTTAGATCTGCAAGGGTGTGAAGAACTCCTAACCGCGTGGTCCATGGTGACCTGCTGGAATTAAAAACACAGCGGTAGTGTTGGAAAATTCCACTTTGGCTAAAGTCGTCACTGGTCATTTATATCAGATAAAATATTTTAAACCATTCCTCCAGGAAGAAGAGTAAAACTGAGGGAGATGTTCCACCTTCCATGTCTGGAAGTTGTGCTGTGTGTGTAGACAGAGTGGTGTACCTCTTCGGGGGACATCACGCGCGTGGCAATACAAACAAGGTCAGTAATTTCAAGATAAACCTCTTCTCACCAATGAATTCCTCCTCGTTAGCTTCTGTTCCCATTTTTTATGAACTAGAGGTGGCCTTTCCAGTTAAGTAAAATCCATCCAAGGCAAGAAACCTGTCATCTTGCCAAATCACAGAAGCGTTTTCTCGTGAATGGCTGGACAGGTTGGATCTTGTTCCAGAGCTTGAATATCGGTAACACGGTGCAGAACTGTCGGTAACACGGTGCAGAACGTGTACCCAGCCACCGTGTCCGCCGGAGCTTCTGCAGTGTCCGATTTTCACCTGCTGGCTGGCTCTCTAGTCCTTGGAAAGCAGATCACCAGCTTTCCCACCCTGTCAACGGCTTCCCCAGATGTGAACTAATAGAAACCACGTTGGTTTTGTGCTTTGATTAACAAGATAACGGTGCTTACTGCTTGGATTTTTTTTTTTTAATTTTCTTTGATTTCTTCCATGAGGGTGATCAGCTGACTGACTTTAACCAGCTCAGCGTATTAATTTCTCTGCAGCGGGTCAGATAACGTGACATTTGTAAAACCGTCAGAGCCTTCAGCTCTGCCTCATTTCACGTGACAGGTGCACACCAGTAGCTTTACGCAACCGAAGGAGCGCCCCAACCTGCTCTTTGTGTTCTCGTTGCAGTTATTCCTGTGCAGTTCACCCTTATAAATCATATTTGTGTTGGCGCTTTCGAGTTTCCTTCTTTTGAAAGAGGAGGATTTCCAGGCTTTGGCTGAAATAATATCAGGAGGTGATTTATTAACCTTAGATGTTCTTCTGTGGAATCTCTGATAAGATCTTCTGATGTTCTGGGAGCGTGGTTTAAATTAAATAGATTTTTTGGCCTCGCTCTTCAATATAAACTGAAAGTAGCTCGGTGTGATGCTTGCAGAGAGGCTGAAAGCAACTACATTTATGAAGTGTGACCTGTTTCCTTCCTGCTGTGGTATTCTTACATTTCAGTTAGTTTGTAAATGTCTGTCGGCTATTTCTCTCCATGTAAAATGATGAAACACGCAGAGAAAGGACGCTACCGTAAAAAAACTACTCTTTTAACCTTTTTTTTTTTTTTTTTTAATTGTAAGACAATTGCAGCTTTGGCCACACCTTTGTTGTATCCCATGTCAGCTTTTGGATGGTAAATCTCAATGTCTGTAGTCACTTTTTTAAAACAAATCTGCAGAAAAATAAGGATCTTTGGAGCCATAAATTATTCCAAATGTTGTCAGCACTCTGTGCAGCTAGAAAAAGAATTTTCATTTATTTCTATACCTGTACATGTTAATTAGAAGTTAACATTTTAACATCAGTAAGACTTAAGCTTTAAGCTAACTGTGTGGGTAAAAGAAAAATATCTTTTTATTTTCTGCAGTTCTACATGTTAAATTCCAGATCCACGGACAAAGTGCTGCAGTGGGTCAGAGTAGAGTGTCAGGGGGTGCCCCCTTCATCGAAGGACAAACTCGGCGTTTGGGTTTACAAAAACAAGTAAGGCTCCGTCGACAAAGCCGGCACAGCTGCGCTTGCAGGCAAATTGTCCGCGGTGCGTTCTCGGTGCGTCGCTTCAAAACCAACACCGTCGGGGTCTCTAGTGTCGATGTCGTTCCTCTTGGTAATTGCATCAGGAATTACTCTTTGCAGAATAATCCCGTGAAGGACTCGCGGTGTCGTGCAAAATGCTGTCTTTTGGTGACATTTTGTATTTTTTTGATAGCTGAAGAGCACTTTAGCCTCAAAGCTGCACGTGGTTACTTTCAGCGACTTGCCTCAAATGCGAAGTGTTTTGTGCTCGTCACACGAAACGAGGCGTGTGTGAGCTGGTGTTATCTGATTTGATCTCTTGGGATAGTTTCCCAGAGATGCCATGAGGCCTTTTGGCACTGCAAACCTTGGAAAAGACGAGAGAGACAAGGAGAAGGTCTCACGTTGCTGTCGCCTTGTGCCCTCCCCAGTTCGGTCAGTGCCGTGAGAAGGGGGCCCTGTGCTGAGAATGTTCCGGCCTTCTGCCGCCGGAGGATGGGCTGAGGAAAGACCCTGGTTTAGACCCGTAATTTTCTGCTGCCCTGAGTTTGCTGTACCCCAGCTGCTCAGGAGGTTGACGGTGGAAACAAATTACCTCAGCAAGGGGCTTTTTGGGTCTGAGAGCATCTATTCAGGGCTGGTTTCTCACCGAGTTCCTCTGTCTCTGCTGCCAAGGCAGAAGAAATCAGGGTTGCCGCGTGTCCTTGTGTTTGAGCCGTGTTTTGTGATCTTGGTGTGCAGCGCTACAGGTGCTTACGCTGCTTTGTCCGTGAGCGGGGGAGGAAGCTGATTGTTCCAATATTTGCGGGGTGATTTGCTGCAGCGACTCCTGAAAGACAGAACAATTGCCCATCGTGCTGGTTTTCAGATCCATGATGGGGGAACATTATTGTAGTGATACTCGATGTGGTCAGCTGAGATATAAATCTGTGTGAGACCAGAGCTGCGAGTGTTTAGTTTAGGGGGTGTCACACAGAGGAGAACATCCCCAAAACTAAAAACTTCACTGGCAGAAGCTCTGCTGCCTGTAACATCCCTCAATGTCCTCCTGCCCTGCCGGGCACGCGTCCCCGCAGTGACCAGCAGTAGCAGGGCTGGGAGCTTCACATGTTTGGAACCAGAGCAAAGCTCGGAAGCCTGAGGCTTGGGAAAGAGCTACAGAGGGATTTCATGTGGGTGGTTGGGTCGATGAGGCAAGAAACGGGGCCCCACACCTGGGAAACTTGCGCTGTAGATTTATTGGAAACAACGAAGCCAAAGGAGCTTCCCAGGTTTTCCAGTTTTCGGTTTGAGCACAGCCTTTGTGGAACTTTAATTTGTAGCACCAGGCACAGTGGCATTTCTGATCGATCCTGATGCACGTTTTGTTTCAGGCTAATATTTTTTGGAGGCTATGGTTATTTTCCTGAAGGGAAACAACTGGGAACTTTTGAATTCGATGAAACCTCTTTTTGGGTAAGTAAACTTTGAGGTAATTTCTGTTTAAACATCCCTATTTGACTAGTGCTTATTAAAACGTGTCGCTGATGTAATATTTTTAAAGAATTCAGGTCTTCCTAGAGGGTGGAACGACCACGTGCACGTCCTGGACACTGAAACTTTTACTTGGAGCCAGCCTATAACTACGGTAATTATTACTCTTATGTCAGTTCTGTTAAGTTACATCTCTTAAGGAATGTGTGTGTTGTGCACCTCATCTCTTCTAGCACCCTGTGAAAACAAGCCTGACTCTGCTAGGCCTGGGTTCGCTGCTTTCATTTCTGTCACGTCAGGAGAGGATGCTGATAAAACGGCCTCGGTGCGTTGTGACGCGGGGGCAGCGGTGCCTCTGGGCCGCAGATGTTCTGTGTGCTCGGTTAACTCGTGGTGTGAAGCTCTCTTAACCTCTTGTATCTCACAGAATGGCCCAGGTTGGGAAATACCTTTAAAATCGAGTCCAACCATTAGTGAAACACTGACAAGTCCTCGACTAAACCATGTCCCTGAGCACGTCTGCCCAACTCTTAAATCCCTCCAGGGACGGGGACTCCGCCCCTGCCCTGGGCAACCCCTTCCAATGCCTGACAACCCTCTCAGTGAAGAAATCCTTCCTCATATCTTATCTGCACTTCCTCTGGTGCAACTTGAGGCCATTTCCTCTTGTCCTGTCACTTATTACTTGGAAGAAGAGACTGACGCCATCTCCCTACAGCCTCCTGTCAGGGGGATGCAGAGAGCGATGAGGTCTCCCCTGAGCCTGCTCTTCTCCAGGCTGAACAGCCCCAGGCCCCTCAGCCGCTCCTCAGATCATGGCAGGGGGGATCCCACCTCTAGTCTCTATCTCCCTGGCGTTATTTTAGAAGATGGTGTTAACTCCTTGCAAACCAAGAAGCCCGGAAATTTACCCAAAATACATTTTTCTACTTCCCTGCTCCCCCCTGCAGCCTTGTTTCATTTCTCAACATGAAAGTATAGAGTCTTGTGCTTGAAATTCTTGCCGTGCTTTATCTTAAGGCGATAATAAATGCTCTGAGGCTGAGGGCTCTGCGTCCAGGGCTCACTTTGCCTCTTGCGCTTCCCACGCAAGCCACCTTCATTCCCTGCGCCTTGCTCTCTTGCCAGCGAGGTGGGACTCTTCGTTTCTCTCCCATATGTGGACTCGGCAACGCCTCGTTAGCTCGTGTTCGTGGTCTTACCCTACAACATGCTCATAGGGGAAGGAGTGTTGGGGATTCAAAACACCATTGGTAGAAAAAACGCCCCGCTGCCTATCCCGTAGCATTCTTGAGACCATTTAAACTGAATTTAGCCATTTGTTCACCTAGTTCCTCCCTCCAGAAGCAGAAAACTTGGTTTTTCTTTTGGTCTCTGTTCATCTTTCTTGCCTGCTGATGTGCTTTCTCCCACGCTCCAGCAGCACTGTGCTCACGGGGAGCGCAGGAAAATGAAACGGGCGGTTTCCCCGTGAGGGTTTGGTACATTTGGCTTGGGTGCTAGATTGTGATCGAAACAAAACAAAACACTCTTGTAATTACAAACAGACACCCTTCGAAGTGTCCCCGGAGCACTCAGGAACGGGCAACTGGAGCCATACTGCTACAGAATTGGAGGAGATGAAATTTCAAATAAATCCTTATTTAGGTGACCAGAGAATTGCCTTGTCTTACGGCTCACAGGTCTCAGATATTTCGGAACTCAAGAAAAATACTGTTTGAACAATTGGTTGTATCATGGTCTCATTTAGAGGCTGAGGTCGTCGTCTTCTCTCATGTTTTCTTTCCACAGGGTAAAACTCCGTCGCCACGAGCAGCTCACGCCTGCGCTACTATTGGCAACCGAGGTTACGTGTTTGGAGGCCGATACAGGGTAAGCGCCGGTGCAGTTTTTCACGACGCGTTCCCGAAACCTGAGCAGAATATTTCAACCACGGTCTGTTTTCATTTTAGGAATCCCGAATGAATGATCTTTACTATCTGAATTTGGATACGTGGGAGTGGAATGAAATGTAGGTACTACAGCTTGAGCTCTTTTGTTTGTAAAGCAATAGGAAAATTCCATTTTTATTCACTGTAATCATTCTAGTGAACTTGGGAAACTCAAGTAAGTAAACAAACTTGGGTGGGATGGATCCTCCGGATCAGTTGCTGACTCTTGCTGTCAGAATCTTGATTCTTTTATGGCATCCGAAGAAAGGGAATGTGCTGTTGGGTCACGAGCTATGCACAGTAGGAAGCCGCGTCCTCCAAATACCTCCAAAATCATCAGGGCCGAAAAGAGCAGCGCTATTTTATCGTGGCACGGGGTGTAATTTGTGGCGCTTTTCTTCAAACGCAGAATCACACAAGGCGTTTGCCCCGTTGGCCGATCCTGGCATTCTTTAACACCGATTTCCTCCGATCACCTCTTTCTCTTTGGAGGATTCACCACTGACAAGCAGCCGTTAAGTAAGTCACTCCGAAAGGATTCTGTGTTTTCTTTATGCCTTATCTTTGCATTCTGGAGCAGTTGCGCATGAAAGCTTGAATTGTTGCCTTAAATTCTTGCTTAAATTCCTCCCGTGCCATCGCAATCCAGCTCTTTACGGCCAGCAGCTGATTTCACAGGGCAGCAGGCACTGACTCTGCTGAGATGCTTTTATTTCTAGAAATGAATCTGCTCTAAAGAAACGTACCTGATGCAAATGGCAATTGGGAAGAGCTTCACAGCTCCATTTCCCTTCTGACTTTGCTCCCGTAAACCATTCTTGGATACCGGTTTTCAAACAGGCAGCCCTCAGAGGTTCTTCCTAAAACACTTGGTTTATTTAAGAACAGACGTGGACACCGGAGAACGTGTTTATTGCAGCAAACATGGAAGAATGAACCGAACGCTGTTTGTATTTGGTTTTTTTTAGGTGATGCTTGGATTTATTGTATCAGCAAGAACGAGTGGATCCAGTTTGAGCACAACTATTCTGAAAAACCGAGGTATGAGAGACACTTCCCTTATTAAAACTTACTAAAAAAAATAGAAGTGCGAGCAGATCGTTACAGCCATCCTCCAGAAGCGACTCCGTCGCTTCTGGAGGATGGCTGTGACGATCTGCTCGCTTGAACTCTCGTTTTCTAGGTTGTGGCACACGGCTTGCGCAAGCGAAGAGGGAGAGGTGATCGTCTTCGGAGGCTGTGCCAACAACTTGCTCGCCCATTCGAAAGCCGTGAGTTTTATTTCAAGCTCGTAACGTTTCGTGCCCATAACGTTCCCCATTGTAGGATTTGATGAGCGATTCTGAGTTTTGTGATTTCAGCATTGAGCCCAGCCTACTCCTCACCATCAGCCGCCCCAAACCGTTTCCCTTCCCCAGCCATGGCTCCTGTAATAGCATGAGCCCACGTAACCCAACTGCTTCTCTCTCTCTTTTCCCACCCCCAGGCTCACAGTAATGAAATACTTGTGTTTTCTCTACAACCAAGATCTCTCGTAAGGTAAGAAAGCAAGACTTTGCTGTTAAAAGTGTCGTATCTCCATGTAACACAGGGAGTGCCGGGTAACCACCAGACACTTTTATGTTCCTAAAATCTATGAAAAGATTTCTTCCTCTCAAGAACAGCAGCCAGTTATGAGGGGACAGAGCAAGATTCCTCTCAGAAACACCCCTTGGGCACTGAGGGTGGGAACGAGCTCTCATAAATGAGCTGAAGGAGCTTCCCTAACAGCAGCCGTGTCTCCCCTCTCGCCCAGGCTGTGCCTCGAAGCTGTCATCTGCTTTAAGGAGATGCTGGCCAGTTCCTGGAATTGCCTCCCCAAGCACTTGCTGCACAGCGTCAACCAGCGCTTCGGAAGCAACAACACCTCGGGCTCCTGAGCCCTCCGTGGCCAGGGCCGAACGAGCTGTGCAGGGCTGAGCAGTTCAGAGAAGATGTAATATTTTACCGAGCGTGGCAAACGTTAAACTTGTATAGGTTAAGTATCCACGTCATTGTAGGTAGCTGCTTCTCGCCTTTTAAGTTGCATGTGAATGGCCTAGAAAGAACCTATTTTTGTGTAAAGATGTTTGCAATAAATGTATTTAACGCAAGTGGAGATGTAGCCTGTGCTTAAGCTAAAAGTAGTTCTGGGTTTGTCCACCTTGAAGCATGTGTGAGGGCCGGCCCTGAGCGAGAAGCTGGGGCGGCTGTGGGTGGAATTATTTGTTACAGAGTCCCTGGTCAAGGACCTGAGGACACCAGTGGGTGTGCGGGAATTGCTGAGCCACGATTCTGACAGGAGCGTCGCTTTACTTTAGCCTGAAGATTGCTGTGACGAGGGAGCCAGTCCCTGGTGTAGTCCACAGCGGTAGAAAACCGTCTACTTAATGTTTGGAGGTTTGGGTTTTTTGCCACAAATGCTTTAAGGTCAGAGAAACAGGATTTGGGAATTGTTTTGTCATCACTGGTAAACTGTTGTAAACCTTCCCATGTTAAAGCACCACTACTCTCTGCTAGGTTGTAGGTTGTTGTTTTGAGGTGTTTATTTTTGGGTTGTTGGGGTTTTTTTGGAACTCTATGTTGTGCAACTTCAATCGTGAACCTTAGGTAGCAGATATTCTGCCCTGAGTGTTGTGACGGAAAGGCTGTGTCAGTGCCCCGTGGAGCTCGCCTGCAGCTGGAACAGCTGGAAGGACTTCAGCTAGGTGGAGGTGCACTAGCAGCAGCAAGTGACACGGGGTGGGAGGACAAGGAACAGGCCGTGCTGCTGTGGGGAAGGGGTGAAATCATGTTTAATCTGTCCTCAAAAAGAAAATAAATTAAAAGTTTTGACTTCTAGACCAAACTAATCCCTGTTTTGTAATGCCTGTGCTGGTTTCTCGTGTAAGCTTTAGCTGGGGTTGGGTAAGTGCTCGGGGTTGTGCCAACAGAGCACCAGGGGCTCATTCTGACCCCCCCCCAACCCTTCACTGCCCGTTTCACCTCCCCTGAGGTCATAACCGGGCAGCACAGCGGGGCTGGGACGCTGAGAGTGGGGCCAGAGCTGGGGGTGGCACCTTCCAGCTCTCAGCAGCCGGGGGCAGGTTTTGGGAAAAACGAAATCCGACCTTTTCTCAAATGAAGCATTTAGCGCTGAAACTGTCCTAGCAGGAACGCCAGTCCCCTTCAGAGGAAAGCGGGAGGCAGCAGGAAGAACCCAAACGTCACGAGAGTTTTGCTGCAGCGAATTCAGACACGCCTTTGCCCGGCAGCGCGGGGAGCGCGCACTCGGCTCCAACGTTAAGAGAACAAACCGCGTGAGAGCGCGTCACTGACCACATGCTGGCAATTTACTCGCGTGTTTTTACACTATTTGTTCTCAAGTTTAGTTAGTCCAGTTCAGCCACGCTGCAGGAACTGGTCCTTGCCTGGCTGCCACCATGGAAGCTCGATTCAGTCACGTGGACCCGCAGTCCCGGTCGGTCTGTCCCAGCCGCAGGCACTGGCTCTGGACTCCGCAGTGGCGGCGGTTTTTTTGGGGGTGAGAAACCCAAGTGCGGAATCACTTCTTTTTCCTGTTCAGGAGATGAGGTGCTGACACTTTGACTTTCCCAGGAATATTTCTTGATAAGTCGGTATCCTGCAAAACGTTAAAGATGAGAAATTGAACACAGTAGAAAAGCACCGACAAAATATCTTCCTCAACTCCCTGCTGGCACTTCCACGTCTGCTGGCAGGAGCCAACGTGCCCATTTCTGATGGATTTCTCCCAGAAAAATAAGGAGCGAGGGGACTGTGGCGCCAACATGTGACCAAGCCACAGACGAAGAGCCTGGCAAGGAATCAGCCCTCTCCCCGGTGGCGACAGCACACTTGGGTTTGGAATTTACCCCCAAAACAGCACTAGTGGGAATTTTAC
>NW_009707894.1:0-21650 GCF_000703405.1 Apaloderma vittatum | reverse complement strand
AAAAAAAACAACAAACAAGTCACCTTTACGCTGCGGAACAGATCTTTCTCTCTGGCGCTAGCTTCTTTGGATTGCATAAAATTGTGCAGGGCAATCTTTGCAGCTGTAAAAAAAACACACAGGGAAGATTTAAAGGGTGAGTAAAAACACGCTGGCTTCAATAGGCAGAGCACCAAAAAGATTTGAGTGCTTTACTCCCGTACCTTTTCCCTTCTTTTGGGTGCCTGGAGTGAGCTTCACTTTATACCTTTGGAAAGAAAAGGTTTCTGTGAGTAGCAGACACGTTCCCCTCGGCTTCCCCCCGGCGCCAAACCCTTCCCACGGCCACTTGTAGGGAGCGCAGATGGGAACAGCGAAGAGCAGAATATCCTCGGGGTGCGGCTGCCCCGTCAGGGAGTCCAGCAAGGCCTCGCCTTCCTGAAAGGAGCTTCACCGTGACACCAGAAAGCGAACCCCGACCCACTAGGTTTCACCACGAGGTGGCCCCTTTCCAGCTGAACTACAAGCGCAGCCACAACCCCACAGGTACCACGTGTCAGATCTCTTGACGAAGCGAAGAGCAGAATATCCTCGGGGTGCGGCTGCCCCGTCAGGGAGTCCAGCAAGGCCTCGCCTTCCTGAAAGGAGCTTCACCGTGACACCAGAAAGCGAACCCCGACCCACTAGGTTTCACCACGAGGTGGCCCCTTTCCAGCTGAACTACAAGCGCAGCCACAACCCCACAGGTACCACGTGTCAGATCTCTTGACGAGGACACCAAAATGTACTAAAATTTAGCTCCTATCACTCACTTTGCTGGCATCGAGTTACCAAGCCACGATCCGTTACGGACCGGCTTTGATTGCTTAAAGTGTTTTGAAACAGGGTGGGGTTTAGTTTTGAAAGACCCCAACAGGACCCACAAACGGAGTTATGACTTCACGGGGTCACCAAAAGCTTCCCCCCACCACCCCTCCAGAAAACCGTTATCCTCCTTCATTAAAGAATTTAAAGAAATCTACTTAATTCCAGCCTTGAGCAACACCCACAGCCTGTAATTACAAAAAACTTTGACATGGTTTTATATGTAAATAAACTTGTAAACTAAAGAGCAACTTGCAACCGCATTGGGCTGTGCCATCCTCCGGCCCAGAGCCGCCATTACCAGGGGAACAAACACCTCTGGAGGCAAAGGCAGGGGCCAAATTTCACGTTTGCTCAGCCCTTAGTTTCTACAGGGGATGTATGCGATGAGAAAGGGAAAAAAAAGTTTTGTTTTTTTAAAAACCACAAGAAAGCTGGGTTCTAACAGTTGTGGGCAAGAAGGGGACTTCTGCCAGCAGAGCCCTTCCTCACCCACGACCCAGGAGCTGTGTGCGGCCACCAGCCTCGGGCAACACTACTTTCTCCTCAGAACTTATCAGAGCTTCCAGGAAGAGCATTTACCTCAGCTCCTGGCTGATCCTGGTCTTGCTCCTCCTGCATGCAGAAACAAAGGAGATGTCAGAGCCAAAATGAGCACACAAATTATTTTTTTTTTGCTCTCCCCTGGAGAAAATAAATTATTTTCTCAGCAGTACCCAGAAAGCCACATTCTTGCCACAAAGAGAGTTTAACTCAGTTTACAGCAAAGGTAAGAGCGCTTTTATGGGGGTGGCTGGAGGACTATTTCTTTCAAAACTCTTAATTTGCTTGGCACACACCAAACTGGGAGATGGGCTGTGATTCAGAGATCCTGCCTCACAGCAGCAGATCTGGAGAGAGCTCAGTCACATTTGAGCTGCACCGAGTGGGAGGTATTGACTTAACTGGATCCTCAGCAGTCTGGCGAGGCTCAGCGCTCCTCCAAGCCCTCGTTCCGGCTGTGCCCACCCCACTGCCCCAAAATTAGCAAGAGCTGCTCAGGCTCCCCGGCAGAAGAGCCTCACAGTGCCAGGGGAGCCACAGCAGAGGGGGACAAGTGGCAGACGCGTGAGGCAGGCGAGCGTGCTGCTCACCTTCTCATCCTGCTGCTCCTCCAGGGCTGGGTCCTGCGATTCATGCAGCAGGATTCCCGCAGGGAGCAGCTCCTTGCCCCCTCCGGTACCGTGACGCACAGCCTTGGGTTTCTGCTGCTGCTGTTTCTTGGCTGGCTCTTCTTTTGTCTTCCCCTTTTTTCCTCTTTTGCCTTTGTCCTCCTTGTTTGACCCTGCAGACTGTGGTTACAGACAGAGGAGCTCAGAGCCAGCAACCCACACAACTGCGCCCCAGGGGGAGGCAGAACTCCTCTCACTCACCCCCAGCAGCTTCATGATGAGCTCCCGGTCCTCCTCGTCCTGGTCCTTGTACTTCTCCTTCATCTTCTTCATTTTACTCTGCAGAAGAAATCACACCAACAGCTTTAGAAACAAGGACTTCTGGAGAATTTTGCACCCACAAACACCGAGATGCTGACCCCACACATGCACTTTCCCTCCCAGCCCTCCCAGTGTCCTGCACCTCTTTCAGAGGAGCTCCCCAGTAACCAAGACACTGGTTTCGTTCCGCCCAGTGTGCTTGATGCAAACAGACCAGCACCACCACCCTGAAACCACTCAGAGCACCACTGAGAGCCCAAAACTATCAGGTGGCTGCAGACACGTGACAGAAATCTGGAATTTCTGTCCACGCTTCACGTGCTTGACCCACGGGTAACCTGGTCCCTACCCACCTTCTGGCCCCGCTTGATGGGCTGAGGGGCCGGCGTGCCCTTAGGGGTGTTGGGAGCAGGAGGAGGCTGCGTTTCCGTCTCTTTCTGCTTCTCTTCGGGCAGCTCTAAGTTCTCTGAGTCGTTCTGCTGCTTCTTTTTCTTCATTTCTCTAAGAAAAACAACCACTCGGCACACTGCCTCATGTCGCTGCTCTCCTGCCAGCGTTACCACCCAGCTTCCCCTGCCACGGGGTTAGGGGGAACTTGAGGCACGTACGCGGGAAATAACCCCTCCTCAGGAAAACTTCACAAGCCCAGGAGAAACCTTTTATTCTCAACCAGCACTCCTGAAGGACAGGAGCAGCTGCCATCCTGCAGGCAGGGCCCGTACTGGAAACACAAGATGGACAACGGGCACGAACCGGCCCAGACTGGGAGACGCAAGTCATGCCCTGTGCCTAAGTCCCGGGCAGGGATTCATCTCAGTGCAAACACGAAGCGGGTCTCACCTCCTCTCCTTGGCAGAGAGATGCCTTCGCCCCTGGGTTGACTTGCTGTCAGTCTAAGAAGTGAAATGCAGTTAGAGCACACCACATCCAGCAGCGGCTCACGTTGCTCTTTGTCAAACATCTGAGCTGAGACCTTACCAAGTTGGGTTCTTCCTCTTTGGGGGTGATTTTCTGCAGGGATCTGTGGGGAGATTGAAACGGAGCTCATCAACAGAGGCACAGCAGCTCAACCACGGACGCATCAAACAGCTCGAACATCTGTTAACTTGGTTGCACCGCTTCAGCTTTCTAGTTCTTGAAAGTCCCAGCTTTGGTGAACGGAAAAGGGCAGCAATACTTGAATTCAGTTTACAAAACAAGTCTTTGGATCCCTGCCGGCTTGCCTCACACATACAAACAAGGAGCACACACAGCCAGGGGACAGCACACATGAAGGGAACCCCTGATGTTCAGCTTCCCGCTCAGCTCCAGTGTTCCTGCAGAGCTGCCGCTTCCACCCACTCAATCCCATCTCCTTGCACCCTCTAAGGAGCGCCGCTCCCAGGGACAGTGGGGAGATAAGCTCATCTCGCAGCCGCAGGCAGAGCCGAAACGGCTCATGACTCAGTTTCTCAGATCTCAACAGCTCTGAAAATAAAACAGGGGCGGGCACATCCTGAGGAGCAAAACCAGTGCGTGGTTGTCAAGGAACGCTTAGGCCAAAACAGGGAATAGCAGCGAGGAAAAGCCAGGCCCCTAAAGCAAGCAGCCCACGAAGAGCTGTGCGGGGAAACAGCAGTGACAGCACATAGCAGCAGAATTCCCCCAGCACAGGGTCGCTGCCTCGCGCTCTGGCAGCCTGCAGGACCGAGCGTCGGGAGGAGCAATGGCAACTCGTCCCAGCGCTCATCTCAGCAGCATTTGAACAATACGAGGATTTGGTGAAGTGCCCGCGCTGTTGGTAAGCACAGCTGCCTCTTCACTTACCTTTGCGACTGAAGATGCGACAGGTCGATTGTGGTATCTGGGTAATTTACCTCTTCCTCCTTCACTTCACTCTTTGTCTCTGGATGTTCTGCTTCCTCTTCAGATTCTCCATCATCCTCTTCAGAGTCACCTTCTGGCGCGGGAGGTGTGTTTATTCTGTCCTGGTCAAGGTCAGCAACACCCTCATCACGATTACTCTCAGAGACGGCTTCCACCTCCTCTGGCGCTTCCTGACCCTCTGCTCTTTCCTCTTCGTTGCTGCTGTCTCCTCCTTCTGGGACACAAAGGTGAGGAAAACACATCAGAAATGCCAAACTGCCCCATAACACGGAGCAGGGAGCTAAATGCCAAACCCCAACCAGTCCCATCTGCCAGCGGGGCACACAGCAGCCCAGTCACATCCACCTCACCCAAGAGCTCTACTTCTTCGGCCATCAGTTCACTGACGCTGCTGGAAACCGTTTCCAGATCCTCATCCTGTACTTTGATCTTCCTTTCTTCTCGGTGTCTCCAAACACAACTCTCATCCACCTGCCAACAGAGGCATCAATGTTAGGCCAGGAGCAGCTCCAGTGATGTCCGCTAGCCCATTCGCAGGCCAGGTTTTATTCTTTCCCTTGGAACATTTTTTTTGCTGTTCAAAAAGGCAAGAAAACTAAACCAGCACGTTTAAACTCAAGTCTGACAAGCAAGGAAGTCCAGCTAGCGAGGAGGCACACAGCTGCACGACCATCAGACTCCCTAAACACGTGTACGTGTCCAACAGAGCTGGTATAAAAATCTAGCGGAGGCAGGAACCTTTGCAGTGTTTGTTTTAAAGGACAATGGTGCAAGCTGGGGAAAAATGGAAATGGAAGCAGAGTAATTTTCAGCGAGCAGTGTTCTACGGGATTTGTCCCAGTGGGAGATTTAGTAATTTGGAAAATACTGATAAGCAAGAACCAGAGAACAAGCACCCTATAGCTCAAACCAAATTACAAAAGCCAGCGGGAGCTGCACAGAGCAAGCAGTACCTTAAACAAGAAGCTGAAGCCCATCATCAGATAGGAAGGTGGAAGAAAATTCTTCTTCCCTGAAAAGCAAAGGTAGATTCTCATGAGGGGGTTTAACAGCCACGTTACACAATGTATTTTTAAAAAGTTGATTTTTAATAGAGGGTTTAGGCTCCTAAAACAATTACACCGGGGCTTGTTCTATCTCTCGGCTGACAACAGAACAGGAGAAACTCAGAAGCAGTTTAGCTAACGATCTGGCCAGCGCTCAGCTAGAAACGCTGCTGCAGCTGCCCAACGTTCAGTCTAAACCACTCGGAACAGATTTTCAGGAGAAGAGTGGGATCCGTCAGCTGCCACTGAGAGGGGGCAGCTCAGGTGACTGCAGGACAGCCCAGCAGCTCCAGACAAAACGCCTAATGTCTAATTCCCGTCTCACCTCGGATCATGAAGCTTCCAGTGGTGAGGTACTCTCCTGTAGGTGCAGTTTTAGAAACCTAAAAAAAAAAAAAAAAGTCACAATATGCTATAAAGGGGATCTGTCTGGGAACGCCAGCACCGTGTAATAACAGCACTGACAAATGCCACATTCAAGCAAATTGTATTTTTAACTTATGAGAAGAGTTTGCAGAAGGACTCTGTTTCCAAGCGGTTCTTCCTCTCCTTTGCAGGGTAATTTCCTAAGAGATGCGTCAATTCAATCACACACAACGGAAATGATGGTTTACAAGTCCTGGGTGAACGGGTTACTCAGGAAATAAGAACCCTCAAGGCACTGCAACCTTCAGTTTAACATCATCTCTGCACCCTTACACTTGAGTTCATTTGAAGCACTGCAAGACTGCAGTTAAGAAGTTAAGACTCCAGTTAGAAGCCCAACTGAAAAAAAAAAAAAACAAAACACCAAGAAAACATCATTTCAAATTCCCCCGTGTTAGTAAGAAGCTGAGCTGCAGCATTTCCTCAGTTCCATGCCTGTTCTATCAGAGGTTACCCCTTTTCTTCAAGTGCAGCAGAGCCAGGGAGAACCCACAAGACGGGTGGCAGAGAACAAACTTTATCCCCATCCATCAGTTCCCACCCAGAGCCGTTTCGCCTGAGGTCGCACACCGATTCCTTCGGACGTTCTGGCCACAAAGCTCGTGCCCGAGTGTCCTCACCTGGTTGTGGGAGACCCACCAAGCGCTGGTGACGACACGAGCGTCCCAGGCAGCGCTGTAGCACAAAGCCATGGTGCCCGCCTCTGTCAGGGTTCGCGGAGGGATGGGTTCACCTACAAAGTAAGGCCTGACATGTCAGCGAATGTGAAACGTGTCCAACGACGAAATTCTCCAACTCCCAACCGTGCCCTAACCCAGAGTGTGAGCTCTCCTGAACAACTGCAAGGAGCCAGTCATGGCTGGGAAGAGTCAGGAATCAGTGATGATCTAATTTTGGAAGGACTGATGCCTCTCACATCCCACGGGAAGCGCCTGCTGGAACCAAGTACGGCTGCAAGGCGCGGAGACAGCTCTCCGGGCTGGGCTCAGGTGCAGCACCAAGCTTGCCAGCTCACAGCGTGCCCAGCCTTCTGCGAGTCCCCACACGAGGTACCTGATGGGTTCTTGATCACGCAGCTCGTGGCTCCGTGGAGATCGGCATGCACGTAGACATCCCCTGGAAAAGAAATGGCTCACATCAAGGAGAAGGATGGGAAAAGGAGACGGAAGCCTTTCAGTCCAATCTGGTTGCCCCTGGGAGAATCAGCTCTTTTTCCACCCAGCCTGCCCTTAACCCCTGGTGCTGAGGGTCCAGCCCCCCAGAGTAGCACAAAAAGTCTCCAGGACTCATCATCACCAGAATCCCTTTTACCTAAGACCCAATTTAAGAACAAAGCAGAGAAATGTTCCCACGTCAGTCCTGTACATTTACAAAACTGGAAAATAAGAGAGAAACCCCATACTCCACTTAACCCGACTCACCCGGTTTAAGATACCGCTTTACGATCAGCTCATTCTGCTGTTGGTCCCTTCCAGCAATAACAAGGTAATTCTCGGAACTAATGAACCACAGGAACTTCTCAAACCTGCCAAATGACATCAATCCATTGTGTGAAAAACACCTGGAACTAACAAAACATTACAGAAAGACACCGCAAATAGTTTCACATATGCCTGGGGCATAAAAACAAGGCACAGCACAAATACACAATCACTGGCAACGATATTTTGAGATGAAACAACAAGTACCATCACCACAAAGCCTTCCTCTTGACTTTTATTTTAATAATTCAGTTATTAGATTATAAAAAGCTTTGGGTTTTTTTGTTTCTGTTTATTTTTTAAATTCACTGCTCCTATTTCAGATACTGAACTGTCACAAAGCAACGGTGAAGTTCCTCACTCTCACCAAGCCCATATTCCCAGCTGTGGTAAAAGCAAAAAAAAATCCCAAAACTCGATCAAACTACAAGTCCATGTCCACCACAAGGAACCTTCCCAGGCAAAGGCACAAACAGGGTCAGGCCAGCACCTTCAAGAAGCAGCTGTAAGGAGACTCAATGCAAAGCACAGTGCTTACTGAGAAATCAGAATTCTCTTCGCTTCTAAGCCAGGGAGAACTCAGCCTCTCGTTCTAGATCACACACATTCGCAGAACGTTGGGTAACGACAACGAAACTGTACTTGCCAATAGACCTTCCTGGCTTTCTGAATGGTGGTAACTGTCTGAACTTCCCTCAGTGTCTGCTTCGTCTTCTTCTCGGCCGATTTAAATGCCTGAGGAAACAGAAAGCAGGATCAGAACCCGCAGGAATCATCACAAAACTGCTGAATCAACAGTATGAAACACCTCTGAACTTTCTCAGAGCGTGGGCTCCACCCACCACAATTCCCAGGCCTGCATTCCCCTCACACTCATGCAAGGCAGCTGCCCTAAAATCTTCACAAATCTCTGTCCCGGGCTGCTGCCCTCTGAGATCACCAGCTCTTTGCCTTTCCACTCCTGCCTTGGTGAGAACTGGTCTGTCAGTGCCTCCACCAGGCACCTGCTACTGGCAGAAACCAAACAATCCAGCAGGGATCTGCAATCTGCTGTTTGGGCTGAAAAGCTCATAAATGAAACAACTCTGGCTGGTTGGTTTTATCTTTCATGTCTCATTAGGGCTCCTTAGACTAGGTCTGGATTTTTCACTTATTGTGAAAGGAACTTGGCTTTTAAATATCTTCTGAAAACAAAGAAAAAAAATACCTTTTCTGCAGCTTCTACCGTCTTCTGAGTTTTCTTGGCTGCGTGTCTTTTGTGATCATAGTACCTGCAGAACACAAGTTTGCTTGTATCTGAAATCTCAGATTTTACAATGCACATATCCTGGTCATCTACATTTGCCACAACACATTATTCAGTTTTGAGAAGAGGTGGGGGTTTTTTTTGGTTATTGACCAGACCTTTGGCTTAGCCTCGCCTGAGAAAGGCAGCCAGACGAAGTTAGCCCTCCTCAGACAGAGCAAGCACTGTGTTTGCTGCATTTTGTTCTGTGTGTCACCGTGCAGTAGTCAAAATTAAATGACTGTGATAGCTAGAGACTACCTATCACATGCATTCAGAGGGAGATGTTGCTTTTGGACCAAGAAAATGCATGTCGCAGAGCTCAGGGCAAGCTACCCATTCCAATTTCTGACCCTGAGTGTGAAAAATAAGACGTGCACAGAGCCATCTCCAGGATGTTATCACGTACAAGCGTGAACACACAGAAATCTCTGCACCCAAAGCACACGTTCACTGCAAACCTTACTTTTTGGCGTTGGCGTACGCGGACAGACTGAGATCAACATCAACCAACGCCGGTTTGTTTTTCTGAGGTTTCTTCAACTGTTTGTTTTTATTCTTTTTCTTTTTTCCTTTTGGCTCTTCCGTTTCTTCTTTCTCTAAAACAGCATTCTCCTCCTCCTCTTCCTCTTCAGATAACACATAGGGGTTCCTAAAAAAACCCACATGACATCATATGATTAAGCTAAGAGAAGTGGTTATTTTTCACCCTTAGTGCAATGTGCCCTTACTTCTTTTCTCTCAGAAAAACTGGAAACGGCCTAAGGAATCCTTAAATCATTTTCACTGTGCAGCCACAGGAAGGTCCCACGCAAGCCTGTTCGTTTCTCAGAGTCAGTCAAAGTTTTGAGGGAAAAATAAAAGCAGAAGATAAAGAGCACGATCCAAGGAAGTGACATTTTCCAAGGCAATTTCATCTCTCAGAAGGCACATGTCCATGCCGTCAACCTAGAGAAAAATCTAGACATAAAAAGAAGATCTACTTCCATAAATTAAAAGAAACACGAGACATTCTGTGCATGATTGCTGTACAAAAAGGGGATGATTACATCATCACGCTGGCTCTCTGAACAGAACAGCAACGCGCGGGTTGACAACGTCAAAAAACATCTGTTCCACCGTTTTCAGAGGTATGCCGAGCACGCACTGGCTGGGGTTGTCTTTGCATCTCGCCAGGACGTTAAATTATGCTTGAGAGAACTCTACCAAGGCTGTGTGGCAAAAGGTGAAGGAGCAGCATAAAATAATTTTTCTTCACAAAGGGAAACAGATCTCTGTCATCCGCTGTGCTGAGGATGCGCGATTCAGCGCTGGGTGGACTGACTGAGCGGTTTGATGAGTGAAATTGTCATGACTGGCTACTAAGGCAGAGAAGAGAGAGTAATGACACAGTTGCCAACATAGAACTCGCTTCTGAAAGCGAGTTTATTCTAGACACTAACATTTCTGACAGCGAGGTAACTGAAAATTCATTAATTAGCTTTCATGCCAAAAGTTCTAGCTATAAAGAAGAAATTCTTGCTTCTTTGACCTCTGCAAGAACCAGTACCAAGCTCGCAGCTGCCCAGTGAGGAACCACCAGCCCCTCACCAGGCTGCCCTGAGCAGTTAGCAGCATCGAAATGGGTGGGATCTCATGAGAATTTTAGATCAAAGAAGAGCAAATCAGCAGGAGTTAACTGCTGACTGACAGGCTGGAGCTTTGGACCTACTCTGCTTTAGTCAGACAGACTCTAATCAAAAGCTATTAGAGTAATCAAATCACTATTATTTTTTAAGACAAAAAATAAGGCGCCCCTCTTTGCTCACAGTACTACATTCTCTTGGTGCCGCTGTAAGAAAAACGGAACAATTTCAGCACAAGCGGAAAAGACACGCATCTCCCCCGCAGCTCACGCAGCCAGCCCCATGTGCAGAGTGCATCTGCAACATGCTCACCTCAGCAGCATGGTGATATGATTTGTCTGAAGCTTTAATTCTTTGATTGCGTTTGCAACGGGGTCTCCCTGGGCTTGAGCTTCTTTAACGATCACTCCAATCTCCGTCCAGTCTATCTGGTTGGCTAACGCACTACGGACCACCTGGATGGCTCGGTCAACGATCTCCAAGTTCATTTCTATAAGTTCTCCTTTTATCTTATCAGCTTCCTTAGGGAAATGGAAAAAAAAAAAGTTATACCTGTTGAAGCTAAACATACACTCAGAGATAGTTCTAAAAAAAATAAAAACAGTAAGGAACATTGAGATGAAATCCAAGAAGGGCAACAAAGAGATCACACAGAAAAATGACCAACTTGAGCAGAGCAGGACAAGCAAATTTTGGCAAGAGAGGCACAAAGAATTCATGAGGAAGCAGGGCACGGCTGGGCCCCCAAAGAGGCTGCAGG
Organism: Apaloderma vittatum; assembly: GCF_000703405.1. NCBI lineage: Eukaryota > Metazoa > Chordata > Aves > Trogoniformes > Trogonidae > Apaloderma > Apaloderma vittatum. The sequence continues at coordinate 10,846 of NW_009707894.1, read as the reverse complement.
GATGCTCAGTGACAACGCAAGGCTTCACTTCGGGGTCTAACAACCCCGTAATGCGATTGCTCGTCAAGAAACATTACGCGTCTTCTTAGTTAAAAAAAAAACAAACATAAATCTCAGTCTTACCTGAGCTTGCTGAAGAGCTTCCAGTCTGTGCTCATGATCCCTACGGACATTTTCAAGTTTCTTTAACGCTTGTTTTTCCTTTCAAAGGTAAGTAAGACGGAAAGATATAAATACAAATGCCATCTTAGCACCTCATCGCTGCGAGATGCTCAATGGAGCATTCCAGCACAGAAAAACACAGCAGCCTAAGAGCTGCAAAGTCTCCAAAACATCGTTGTTGATGCTATTCCTAGTATTCCAACAAACTGACTGCACTACACATATTGAAATCCACTTCCAGCCCATGGCAAAAATAAGGAATGACACGTCCCTCACTACGAGAACCAAAGGAAAGATGTGAAGCTCAAAGAGCCATCACAGTTGCCCCGCTCTTGGATGAGCACGTACCTGCTGCAGGGCTTTCAGGTCAATCTTCTGTCCCTCTAGTTTGGAGTAGAACTCGTCCACTGCCTGCAAGAGAAAAGTCAGTTTTAAGAATCTGTGAGTTGCACTAATTTATACCAGCAACAAGCAGGCTGAGGAGGTTCCGCTCAAGAGACCTGGCCGCAAAGCACTAGAAGAGGAGACAGAGGGTAAAAGAGGGTTCAGTAACTCCCTCCATTTTACCGTCACGTGAGATGAGTTCAGCAAGACACTCAATGACACGTCTCGCTGCCAACCAGGGGCTACGCACGCATAAATAAGCGGCCAAACTATGGCACGCAGTTTTTGCTAATGACAGACCTATCTGCCTTCAACTCCTGCTGCTTCGATAGGTCAGTCAAAAAAACTGACGACAAACCAACCACAGAAAATCTAGAAAGGATGCCTAAGAACTGCTCCTGGTGTTCCAGCTGCCAGACGCTGTGCTTAAAACAAAAGGCCGCTTAGAACATCAGTGCTGTGAAGGAGATGGCAAAAATCCAGCCAAGCAGCGGAGTGGGAAAGCAAAACGAGAGTTCTGGAGATCAAGGTCAGGAATAACACACAGTTAAATGATTCGAGATGTTAATGAGTCAAGGACCAGGAAGGATAGCACTTGAGGAGATATTAAACCAGGTGCTTCAAGGTTTCAGAGCAGTAACCAGAAAAATACGAATGTGATGACTGTTTGTGACAACTCAGGGTCTGAACTCTCCACTAAAAGCTTTGGCCACGACTGATCAGAGCCGCCTTCCCTGGAGGTTCAGCACTCGCCTCTGTTCAGAGCCACAGCCCGAATTTCAGCTGCAGAATCTAACCGAGTTAATCAAGCCAGCACTGCTCAGCAGCAGCCTAAAGGCCCTGGTTCCTTTGGCCTTTCCTGCATAAAACGTTTCTCCATCAAACTAGTTATCTTTTCCAAGGCCTAGGTTTTCATCAACAACTTCTGCACTGTATTTTAAATACTCTTTAGCATCAGTCAATTAAAGCACTTAAGTACAGCATCAGCAAAAGCACTGTACCTTATTGAATGAGTCAAATTCCAAGTACGGACATTTTGAATGTTGAGAAAACAAGAAAGGATGAAATTCCTCATATCTGTAAAATACACATTTGATATTATCACCTGAAAACTAATTTATGTTATGCAGACTAGTAGAAAAAGAAAGAAATACTTCAAGTATTTACGTGTAGATATCTTCTGCTGGTTTATCTGCTTCCAGACTCGGCTTTTTCTCCCTTTTCTGGATAATATAACCCTAAAGTAATATACAAATATGTCATCAGTGTTTATCTTTGAAAAGCATCCCCCTCACCCTGGCCAGGCAGCAAGTTTTAGGTGTGACCCCACTGATCAGCACGAGACAGCAAATTGTTGTAGCAGGGAGACCTTGTGGCAGAAAGTGATGGGATTGATGGAGTAAAACAATGACCGCTTGCTTGTCTTGACTGCAACTTAATGCAGAAAAAAAAAAAAGTGAAAAAGAAAGTGTTCAATCCAACTTAATCCTTTAAAAAAGGGTGACCCTCTTTTACAAACTTTGGGACTATCCCACAGCATATTACACAAGATTACGGATTTATGTGTCCGTCATAGTTTAACTCCAGCCAGCAACCAAGCGCCACGCGGCCGCTCGCTCCTGCCTCCCACAGCGGAGTAAAACTTGTGGGCTGAGACAAAGGACAGTTTAATAGGACAGAAAAGAAAGGGGGGAAAAATAAAAATAGAATATACAAAATAAGTGATGCATAATACAACAGCTCAGCACCCGCTGTGCGATTCTCAGCCAATCCTCGAGGTGCAGTAACCCCCAGCCAGTTCCCCCCAGTTTATATACTGGGAATAACGTCCTAGGGTGTGGAATATTCCTTTGGCCACTGTGGGTCAACTGTCCTGGCTCTGTCCCCTCCCGGGTCCTTCCGCACCCTCAGCCTTCATGGGCAGGGCAGCTTGAGAAGCTGAAAATTCCTTGCCTTGGTATAAACACTGCTTAGCAACAACTAAAACCATCAGGGTGTTATCAACATTATTCTCATCCTAAATCCTAAACACAGCACTGTACCAGCTACTAAGAAAATTAACTTTATCCCAGCTGAAACCAGGACAGAGCAGAACGGTGTTACACATTACTAAAGCCCAAGCACACCTACCTAATCTGCTTGTAAATTATTTAATTACCACATACCTAGGGCAAGGAAGCGAATTTTATTCCCCAGAGCCCAAGCTCACAGAATAAAATCTGAAGCCAGGAGCAATTTGGGCCTAACTTGTAACCAAGCTGCCCAAAGGAGACTCACCTTTCCACTGAAGTTGTCAGTGAGCGTCATATATTCTTCTGCTTTCTCTAAAGCAGTGAGCACTTTTTCAACCGTTTCTGAAAAGGAAGGTGAGGAATATTTTCAAACACCTTGAACAGAAAGATATTTACATAGAAATGCGGCACAAAAGCAAACTGACGAAACACCCAGGCAACTGGTCTTCCAAGCAAGAGCCTGAAGCAACCCGTCCACCTTCAGTAGGGTTCTAGCACACCTCAAAAATAAAATCACACATATTCTTTACCCCTGGTGCTTCACTGCAGCAATTTTGAACAGGAGCCTCACATTTGGGGTATTTTTAATAAAAATAAATAAATAAAATCTATATAAGTACTTCCAAAGACATAATTATTCAAGGTCCATGGTAAAAAAGATCACATGAATGCTAGCATATTACAAAAGCAAAATGCAACGCATAAACCAGGAGCTGTGAGAAGCTGTTTGCTACAGAATAGGTTTATTAAGCACAATAATACAGCAGGAAGTCAAAAATCCTTTCAGTTTATGGCAAATATAAAACACACAAGAAAAATAAGACAACAGAAGAATCTATTTTGACTTTACTACCCAAATCCACAACTCCCCCGTAAATGTAAAGCTGCTACTTTATCCAATCCCCACATTTGCTGTAGGTAAAGGAAGACTTTGGTGCTAACTCTTCTACACAGGATTCTTGTAAAATACCCCTTCACGTCGCCAGAGTTCACCTGATGTTGAAGGTCGTATTTCACTGCAAAAGTACTTAAGACTATAGGAGGGGACTGATGTTTTAATCCAAATAATTTCACGGTTCAAGAGATTTAACATGACCAAGGCTGGTCTACAACCTAAAAACATTATAGTGCATAACCATATGGACACAACTACAGGGATTAGTCATCTCTTTGAAAAAAAAAAATACTACACCGACAAAAACTCCCACATATGTAGCACAGCCTTTAAAGTACTGTTTCCTACATACCTTTACCTTCCATATGCTCGTCTATTTTGATGTAACCAGGAAATCCAACTTCTATAAGGCAGTGCTCAATGAGAGTGGCTCCATAAGCTATTTAAAAATAAATTTAAAAATCACCTTTAGAAAGCATTCACAACGGAATCTGTACTCACACAGAAATCATGATAAGGGTTTCGACAAGTGAGGGCTGCGAAACTACAGCCGATGCTTAGAGAGGAGGAGGGAATCGTGGTCCCAAATTCAGGAGGCAGAGCTGGGAGAGAGGAGAGTAAGAGGCCTCTCGTGGTGGTGCTCAGCAGCGCTCGCTGGCCAGGCACAGCAAGTTCTTACAAAATTAAGGATGCTTGGGTTCATCTGGAACCAGGAACCGTGTTCATCTGGCATAGAGTGAGGATCTACAGAAAGGATGGGCCAAAATGGAATGAGACCCATTTAAAAGGGGGTAGGAAAGATTCTGAGCTGAAGAGTGAAGGAAACCCAAGGAGAGCGGCGAGCTGCCAGGCTCAGGCATTAAAAAATGCGAAGCTGCACACACTCGTGGCTTCAAACAAAGAACCAGGAAAAAACTGGCAAAGCGAAATGTGAAATGAGTGACAACAGATCCAGATGCAGGGTGCAGAGAAGCAGCAAATGCAAACAGATAGAAGCTCCTGCAAAAATCCTCCAAGACTAAGAAACACGATGGGGCCGTGAAAAAACAAGTTTAACTAAGAATAGAGACATGAAGGAAAGAAGACAACCACTGCGACAGGGCTGCATCAAGCTTAGAACGACTCAGATGACCTTAGAGGAGGTGAACAGCATCTTAAAGTGTCCAAGCAAATTCAAAAGATAATCACCTGAGAAAAAAAACACAGCACAATCCCATGGGAATGAAAAGCCAGGCCTACACCTGGGACACACGGTCTTAGGGCTGCAGAATCATCTCCCTGAGCAGGGCTGCTGGTCACCCTCACACGGAAAGGGATGGCCAAAAGATTGTGAAAGCTAAAATAGGCTTTCAGTCCTCCCAGCCAGGCTGGAGAGATGTCATGTCATGGTACAAGGCTGACATTAAAATTTACCTGGATCCACACCAGTGCAACAAAAGCCCAAGAAATCTCCTACAGGCATTCTCAGCTCAAAAGGGAAGATGAATTAAAGCAAGGAAGCTTCTCAGGAGGAAGGACATTAAGAAATAAAAGGCAATGTTTTTGTGAACAACTTATTTAAAGATGCTGTCTTGGAGGTTCAGAACAAACGTATACTACTTATTAAACAGCACTTCACAAAAATCCGAGAGCAGCTGGCACAACTAAACATTGGATTAAGAGAAACTTTTAAAAGAAATAAGTTATCTAAGTTGTGTCTCTTGTGGAAAATGGGAGACCAAACTCTCGTCAGGTAAGGGTAAAACATAGCAACGCTGACCAGAATTAATCCTGACAAAATCTGAAGGAAAAAAAACCTCATCATGATTAATAATAAAGCTGCTTCCAGATATATCCCAAGCGGGAAGCCTGCTAGAATCAGTAGGTTCAAGAAATGATCAAGGCTGGCAAAGGAACACTCAGATATGACAAGAGCAGGAAAATTAAATTTATGTCTTGAGTTTCTTTCACAGTGTAGGGGCTGAGTGAGGCTCTGGCTGGAACATTTCTCTGCAGGTAGTCTGTCAGAAATTCTGACTCCAATGCAGTTGTCAGAAGAGGTGATGGATTCAACAGATAAAACAAGCAGCAGCAAACCCTCTGGATCATGCAGTACTCAGCCACACATTCAAAAGAACCCGAGGATGGAAATGTCAAGCTCTTAACCGCAGCTTGCAATGTCCCTCTTGCCTTTGCAGCAGAGGCGTGAAGAGGTTAAGCCATGGCAATTTTAAAAAGGGACTAGAAAACTACTGACACTTCTTAGGCTAAAGACTAAAAGGAGCAGAGAGCTTTGCACCACATACAGAAGAGCCAGCAGAGTTTTGTGTTTTGCATCATAACTCTACAAGACAGTTAATAAGCACAAAGGAGGTCAAATCTACTTGGATTTCCAGAAAGCTTTTAGCAAAGCTCACCCCAAAGCTCTGAGAAAAAAAACAAGTCGCCACTGGATAACAGGGTAGTCCCTGCCTGGCGCAGAATGTGGCTGAAAGACGAGAAACAGAGGAGGTATAAACCATCAGCTTTCTACTGCAGAGGTTTAAAGCTGACACATCCTGGACCAGCAGGGAGAAAAGCTGAGCTCTACCAGGATCTACTTTAGGGGCTGCACCACTTGACATGCACCTAACGGACCCAAGAAGAGGAACAGAGGGGCAAAGCCAGCTGCTGAAACACAGCTCATCTAAGCAGCAAAGACAGCAGCCAGCTGTGAAGAACTGCAAGTGATCAGGTAAAGAACCGACAACACAAATTCACTGTAAAACAATATAAATGATGTACGCAAGGAAAAACTACGCTACCTATAGGATTGTTTCTTTTGGAAGCAAGAGCTAACAGGTAGAGCTAGAAAAGGCACAGAGAAGGGCAACGAGGATCATTGCAGGCTTGGAACAGATTCCGTACCAGGAAAGACTACATAGGGTAGGCAGTAGGCTGGTCAGTCTAGAAATTACTAAGAGCTATAAAATGAGTGGTGTGGAGCTGATAAAAAGGCAGCAACTGTTCACCTCCTTGAATCAAATACCAGGGCACCAAGTAAAATCAGTGACGTGAGTTTCAAAACGAAAAAGGTGACTTTTCATGTGAAAACTCCTCACCCTAAAAACACCATGGACGCCAGAGATTCAAAAAAAGATTTGGTAAATACATCAAAGGCAAATCCAGCCCAAACTATTAAATACAAAGATGCCCTAACTGCAACTACGGGGCACAACGTGAGAAACGGCAGGACGGGACAGTTACCAGCGTGAGAAGGGCCAAGAAACAGAAGCAGCAGGAGGGATGGCCAGGTTTCACGGGTGTTTGAGTGGGGCAAGAAACAGCCAAATTCACACGGTGACTGAAAGGAGGAGCTGTGATTCCTTTAGAGTGGTGCCTTGCCAGGCCTGCTGTGCCTGGGTAATCAGAGCAGTAGCTATGTGTAAGGCAACAGTTACCCTCATAATAGTATCAGAAAAAACAAATTTGAGCATGGATATAGCAATACTAGGACCAACGGAGGAAAGTAATTGGCAGTGGGTTGTGTATTTAGGAGGAGACTGGGGTGGACAAAGAGAGCAGCAAGGGTGGTGATAAAGAGAATCAAGTAACAGGGCAAGAAATACTTGTGTCCGTAAACCACGTGGGTTTGAGCCGTTCAGGGGTACCTGCCAGCCAATCATGTCCTTGATCAGCGTTGCCAAACCAGGAGGATAAACCTAACTTGTCCTGACTGTGTCACACAACTCAAATCTGGTTCTGTGGTCAGGAAAAACGAGGCGCAGGGTGCTTTGCCCAGCTACCAGAGAACACCCAGATGGACATATCAAGTATCTGAAATTTACCACATCGGTCAAAATTCCAGGGATTGGTGGTACCATCCTCCAACCACTTCCTAACAACATCCCCACCCTGACTTGACACTTACACCTCCTATTCAGTACCACTGAGGACAAAACTCTGAACAAAGTGCACCAAGTCAGAGCTCTAACAGAGCTACTCTCGGACCGTCATCACCGCAGGATCACAGCAAGGCTCATCTCTCTGTGCAGCTGGCTTAGAATCAAAAAAACCAATCAGCCTTGTTTTCAAAGGCTCAGGGGTTTTGTTGTTTTTCAAACACACGTAAAAGCAGGCTGTCATGAAAGACATCAACAAAAAAGACTGCCTGAAGTTATTCCAATTTTCAGCACCATCTAAACACAATGCATATCGACCCCCATTTCATTTTCTAATAAAACACAATTACTTACGGAGATGTGGGTTAAGAACCCTCTTCAGTTGTTCCGCTCTGGGTGCTTTGGATATTATTTCGGTTAACCTGTGAAAGATAATGGCGAGCTGCAGTTCCAGAGAACAACCGGTTTTAAGACTACACTGTATTGCTTAGGAGCTACAAAACGCTTTCAGTTTCAAAAAAAAGAAATGCAAAATGGCCTGAAACACACGAAAAGATTACCCAAAGACATGCTGCCTTCCACAGTTCCAAGTGATTTGGGTTTATTCCAACACACACAACCATTTAAAAGCAATCACCTTTCCAGGGTTGGCAGAGGTGCAGGTGCTTTCGCGCTGTCGACCGGGTATCGCTCCCGAACCGCAAACCTGACATCATCCGCCTCGTCTGTGCGAAACCTCAGAATGTTTAAAATGATGTATTCGTGGTCCGTCAGCACGATGTTACCCTGCGAGCAGACCACAGGGCTCTGTCAGCGAAGGCCGCGCTCACCGCGTTTGCTTACATTGCGCTTGGGAGCTCTGCACTCACCCTGTCGTAGAGCTCAACGATGAGGTGATACGCGGCTTCGTCGCTTCCGAACTGGAAGTCCACGATTCTGTCTATACCCAGCTGTTTTACGCTGACAAGTCTTCTGGTTTTTAAATGCTTACGGCACTGTCAACAACAGAGAAAACGTCTGTGAGACATTCAATACTGTAATATGCTCTTAGCCGTGGATCCCTCTGGTGACACTTTTTGCTTAATAAAAAACAACCAGAAGGAGAAAAATGATGATCTTGGGAACGCAGAGACAAGACAACTCTAAGCAAAGCAATACAATCGTTCCAGATTCTTAACGTTTAGCCATTTCTGCCATCAAACACCACTAGCTGTTTAGCTCAGCGAACGGGCAGCTGGTTAAAATCCAAAGGGTTTATTTTACAAAGAGAACTAGGATTATTCCTGCATCCATCCATGACGTGGAAAGCCACGCTGGAGAAGTTTTGCTGAGTCCTCTCAGCGAGGCCACGGGCCAAGCAGACCTATGTGGGTCAGCATTCAGGTTTCATCCCTGCAGATTTACCTACAGGAACATGCCTGACAGACCACAGCAAGATCTGAACCCAGCAGACTGAACGGCAGGACTCTGGTAACAGAGGGCGCAGCGTCCAGGGTCTAAACATTTGGACAAGTAAACTGGAATGCCCTGCAGACTTTGCTGGAGTAATATTCAAAAAGGTCTGGGTGGCCCAGAAAATGTCCAGCAGATAAGCATTAGACTTCATAAATTTATATTTTCATTATTTCAGGCACTGAACATCAACAACACGACCTGAGGTCCACCTTTGCTCTTCCCTTAGGACACTCATCTGATCAGAATCCACCAGGTAAATCCTACCGCTACTTCCTTCCATCTCCCAGGACAAAAAATGAACGTTGCTCTCTCATACCCAGCCAGCTTATTAAAAAGAAACTGTACATTAGTTCACCTTCATTGCGAAGCTAGACGGCATCATGTTTTTTGGCCACTCGAACTCCGTCGTGTGAACGCGTATCCCAGATTCAAGCAGCAGCGTGGCCTTGCAGTCTGGCCTGTTAATGAAATAAAAACTCACCACTTGGCCCACGAGCAACTGCCCCTCACCACGCGCTAGAATGAGACCAAAACCCCGCGAACCAGGGGGACACCATCTACAGAAAACACTACTGCCAAAACTGATAATGCCCATCAAATAGTGCCACCGACAGCAGAAAAACACCCACTTTTTAAGTTTACAGACAAGCTTATAGCCAGCGATGGAGCTAAAAATATTCCAGCACAACTGGAGGCAGGTAGATGAGCAAGGGGCCGTCTCAGACACCATAAAAACATGACACAAACTCCAGCTCCGCTTCAGTCTGGGTACCTGTATCACTTGCTAAGTGTTGTTCTTTATTCCTGCCCATGAAAACAAGAACAACAGTGTGTTTTCACACTGACACTTTTGGCCTTTTGTATTTTTTCTGCAGTATTTCACATCTCAGGTGCTATTTCCCAAGAACTGTCTGGGTAAAAATTACTGCTTTTTATCTAAGAACAGTAAGATTTCACTGAAAATTATCAGAAAAGCCACACATCCATCAACAGAAACATACAAAAAAATCTAGGTCTCATATGTACAGTAACAGCACAAAGAAATGTTACGAAGTTCTTACTTTTGAAGGCGAATAAGATACGTCTTATTATCCACATCATAAACATTGTTTACTCTCATTCCCAACAAGCTGTCAAAGAGAAAAAAACACACTTTGGAGAATATGACACACAAACCACACAAGTGGCTGAAAAAATCCCAATGTCCATTAGAACATATGGAAGTGCAAGTTATGCTAAATAACCAAGGAAAGGAAGATTAATGGAATGAGCTGGAAATAGAACTGTCAAAAGATGGAGAAATTGCTCTTAAAGGATAAAGCACAATAAAGTAAGTCGTAGTGGTAGGACTTGGGGGAATGGACTGAAGCTGGAGATGGATGGGTTCAGACTGGACGTGAGGAAGTTCTTCCCCATGAGGGTGGGCAGACCCTGGCACAGGTTGCCCAGAGAGGGGGTGGCAGCCCCATCCCTGGGAGTGTTTAAGGCCAGGCTGGATGGGGCTCTGGGCAGCCTGATCTAGTGGGGGATGTCCCTGCCCATGGCAGGGGGTTGGAACTGGATGATCTTTCAGGTCCCTTCCAACCATGACAGTTCTATGATTCTATGAAACAAAAAGAGCCACCGTGGACACCCTCGCTGCAATCAGACAGCTTCTGCCTCTCCAGCACAGGACGGAGACCGGGCTGGCAGCTCCTGCAAGCATTCCCCTTTGTTGCAGGGATGCAAAATTTTCTAGTTACACCGGAGCGCTAGCTTACTAGTTACACTGCAGGCCTAACTTCTGCCGCACTCGGAGGGCCCTTTGCCAGTGTGGGGCGGTGGTACTCCCAGCACAACACAGAACCGGCCTGAGGAGGGGGGTTAAGCTCATCATCGAGAGCGGGGCTGAAGACGCAGACCGCCCTGGACGCCATCAGAGCTCCATGGGGCATGGATGTGAGGAGCCTCTGAGCTCCTCAGCTGGGTGGGAGGGCGGAGCACAGCTCACAGGCCCTTCCCCGCGCCGACAGGACAGGGAGAGCGCTCAAGCGCTCCCCAGGGCGAGGCCGGGGGACAGAAGCACGACGAGGAGGTGA
>NW_009707893.1:6232-6432 GCF_000703405.1 Apaloderma vittatum | reverse complement strand
ATGAAAAACAAACTTCCCCTCTACCTCCCGCTGCGGCCTCGCAGGGACCACCCGCAAGGGCTGGAGGAACCATCGCTGGCCCGAGCGCGGCCGTGGCTGCACGATGCGAGCTGGGCCCCTGCCAAGCCCACTGCTGTCCCGTGAACTCCTGCGGCAGGACGGGACCACGGCCACCCCGGATGCTCTCCTGTAGCCTCCCC
>NW_009707893.1:4399-6063 GCF_000703405.1 Apaloderma vittatum | reverse complement strand
GAATCTTGTCAGCTCCGTCTCCAGCCCCTGCTGCACAGTTTCCTCCAGGTCTTTAATGGGGCATTGACTCCAGTCCCCCTTCTGTAAAATGACCTTCCTCCCTGCAGAAAAGCACTATCCCAGCATGAAGCTTGTGACAATTCAGGTTTTACAGTTCCTCACTGAAGTAATGTTCTCAGCAAAACCAGCTCAGGCACGTGGACTGCATCCCTCGGCGGCGCTCCGGCTGCCCGTGGGGGAAACAGTGCTGATGGTGACCCCATCCGCAGCAGCCTGCCTGGGTTTGGAAACAATGTGCCCAGACCTGAGAGCCCCAAAACTTACACAAGCTGAGCATGTGGAGCTGAGCAGGCACCCCCCACTGCAGGGGAAGTGGGACTGTGCAAGAAGGGACTCAAACGAGCAGGTTTGGGCTATCCAGGCAGAGCAGGGTGCTGGAGTGGAGCATGTTGCCCTTCCCATGCCCCCTCCCAGCTGGGGTCCTGCTGAGTGAGGGGGTTTTCTCTGTCCTGGGGCAGCTGATCCTGTGCAAAACCAGTGACCGTGAGGTGAGGACTTCCCTGTTTTGTCAGTATACGTGTCAGAAAGGAGAACACGACCTGGGGTTGCTCTGAGGCCCCATTGCTGTGGCTGTGCAGAGGGTGGCTCTTCCTGCTCTGTAGGGGACTTTGGGAGTCAGGATGTGACGTGGGGGGACTGGGAACAGTGGGGCTGGGTGCCTCCAGTGTGGCCAAGGCACCCTGCAGCCCCCCATGCTTCTGAGCCTCTGGCTGAAGGGTGAGAGCAGGAGCAAGCACTGGAGGAGGAGGGTGGGTGCTGAGGAGGCGGCAAGCACCCTGCTGTGGGACCCATTGGGCTCGTTTGCATGAAAGGAGGGACCCCGTGGTGTGGACCTGGTGTCCCCCACTGGGCTGGATTGCAGGTGGTGGGGACAGACAAGGAGCAGCTTCTGCACGGTCTCTCCTCCAGTTTGGCATCTCCTTGCATGGGTCTCATCTCCCTGAGAAGCTCCTGCTGAGGACTGAGGACAGCTGGGACCAGTATCTCTGTGACCTGCTGGGCACAGGACAGGGCCTGGGGACCTGCTGGGGACCCACATGCCACAAGCAGCTGGTACGGATACACGCTGGGATGGCACAGCCATAACCAACCCTGAGGCTGACTGCTGCATGCCGGGATCAAAGCAAATTGCACTACATGGAGGAAAAATACCTGGGATATACATGAAAGGATGGCTGTCTTCCAAGCCTTAGTTAGGAAGGGAGAGATCTGAGTGAGGAATTAGGGGAACTGCACTGTGCCCTGAGGTGCTGTCAGCAGAGCAGCCAAGCTCCTGCTCCTCCCCAGCGCTGCACAGGGAGGACCACAGCCCTGATCTGGACCACAGCCCTGATCTTACCCTCCAATTGCTCTCCAAGACCAAATAACAGGATGTTGGGCTGAGGCTGGGATCTCCTGCTCACTTGGTGTTTGCTGCTCGGAGCACTTCTCCTTGACTGCAAGGCTGCACCTTGGCTCCGAGCTGTGATGTTTATTCTCTGCAGATTTTCCTCCGGCTGTGAGCAGAGCCAGGCTGGTCCCATGGTGTTTCTCTGTTTTCTCCTGCAGATATTGCCCTTGGCTGCTAGTTTGCCTTCAGGGGTGTAGTTTTGTACAAGCATTCC
>NW_009707893.1:4034-4350 GCF_000703405.1 Apaloderma vittatum | reverse complement strand
GCTCATGCCGTTTCACCCGCTGGCAATCGTGAGGTGCAGCAGCACCCAAACATCACCATCTGCCTGAGCTCCGGCCACAGGGCAGGTCAAGCATGGACCCTTCTGAGCAAGGGAAGGCAGGGACCTTTGGCAGAACTAGTTTTGCTTCATGCCTGTTTCATTAACCCCTGGTCACCATGGGCTGTCCCAGCACAGCCCCTTACAGGGCTCCTGGAGCTTCAGCCCGGGTGGCACAGGGCATCATGCTGCCACACCGAGAGCCCCCGAGGTGACATCACCCGCTGCAGCCCGCCCAGCTGCACACTCGCAGACCCGC
>NW_009707893.1:3642-3886 GCF_000703405.1 Apaloderma vittatum | reverse complement strand
CGAAACAAGAAAAAACCAGGCGTGTGAGCCTTTCGTCGTTCTTCAAAGCCTGCAGCCTCTGTGGCTGCGGAGGCATACCTCAGCGAGCAAGCCCGGCTCCAGCCCGGCCATGATTCACCCCAGGTTGCTTTGGCTGCGGTTTGCAGAGCGGATGTTGTCCCCAAACTTTGGCATTTTTCAGCGGTGATGGAGCATATTCACCAGCTCTGCTGTGCTGGAGCGAGCTGAGCTCCAGCACAGAGCC
>NW_009707893.1:2925-3617 GCF_000703405.1 Apaloderma vittatum | reverse complement strand
TCCCAGCAGGGCTGGTGCAGGATTCCTGACCGGGGTGGGGAGAGGCACGGAGCTGCTGCCGGAGGGAGGCTCCAAAAGGATGTGAGAGGGTTGCTGTCGCAGGCCAGGACATGCTCCATCCCGCTCCCACCCTCTTGGCTGGAACGTACTGCTCCCACCCCAGCTGCGGGACCCTGCAGCGCTGACACACTTGGCCAGGCCCAGCATATCGCCAGACCCACCTTGGAGGAGCGCTCGGCCACGGCGTGCTGCCAAGCCCCGCACCGAGGAGAGCCCTGGCAAAGTGAACTTCTCTTGACTCCCCATCTCAGCTGGAGAGATGGGGCAGGACACGACCTGCCGTGCCAGAGCTGGCGGCAGTCCTGCATCTCCCCAGGCTGCAGCGGGCATGGCTTGGGGTTGCTCCTTTACGTGCTTGCAAAGTTTGCAGCAGAGCGGAGAGCAGAGCTACAGATGCAGAAACAGCCCAGAGGATGCTCCAGCTGTGCTGCAACGTGGCCCCTTTTGCGGAAGTTCCTGTCTTGCAAAAAAGTGAATGGGTGGTCTGACCTTAATTTGTCTGGGATAAAGAAGAACCTGCCTGCTGCCTCCCGTCTGGATACCTGAAAAGATCTGAGATGAAGGAGAGTCTGATGGAAGGGCTGGGAGCTGAATGTGTCTTTTCAAGCCAGGCCCTGTGACGGGCGGGAGTT
>NW_009707893.1:2502-2893 GCF_000703405.1 Apaloderma vittatum | reverse complement strand
GCTGGCCAAGCCCTGGGTTCCTGGGCAGCCCCTGCCCTGCCCCAGGCGTCTGCCCAGCTGGGAGACTGAGCAACTTTGCAAAATTAGATTTGTTTTTCAAAATGGTCATTTTTAGCTGCAATTTCCCATGGAAAAAAATGTGGTTTCTATTCTGCGTGCCTGTCCCTCCACTCCAGCTTTGGAACCTGTTCCCAAATTCCAGAAGAATCTGAACAAGGTCTGACAGGCGCCTGGTGAACTCATGGACTGTGCGGAGCAGCTGGTGGACCCGGGAGACCTTCTTCCATCAGCCATGGCTTCAGACACACCAGGAACAGCTCTCGGTCCCTTCTGGTGCTCAGTGCACACTGCCTGTCCCGCCCCTGGAGCCAGTGGCCGCAGACCCGCGACG
>NW_009707893.1:923-2054 GCF_000703405.1 Apaloderma vittatum | reverse complement strand
CCCCTCGGGGGTGGGGGGCACCGGGCAGGGCACAGCCCCGGCAGCAACAGCCCGAGCTGGGGCAGGGTGTTGCAGCACCCGGGGTGCAGATGGTTCCTTGGCAATCCCGAGTGTTTCAGAGAATGTTAACTTCCCGAGAGAAGGTGATGGTGTGGATGGATGATGACATCTCTCTCTCCCTGCAGTGAATCCCTGTTGCTATTTCCCCTGCCAGCACCAAGGGGTGTGTGTCAGGGTCGGCCTGGGAGGATACGAGTGTGACTGCACACGGACGGGGTACTCTGGGGCCAACTGCACCTCCCGTAAGTCCCTCTTACCCAGAGGACCCGTGGCACCTGTGGGTCCCGGAGTGGCACGCTGTGCCTGCAGAACCAACTGCCACTAGCACGGGTGGGCTGGGTCTGTTAGTGGGCCTTGTTAGTGGGGCAAATGGTTTGCCCGGTCTGTCTCCTCCAGCTGAGTTCTGGACGCGCCTGCACGATCTGCTGAAGCCCAGTCCTGCCTTCTACCACTTCATCCTGACTCACTTCAGGTGGTTTTGGGACATTATCAACAGCACCTTCATCCGGGACACGCTCATGAGGCTCGTGCTCACAGGTGAGGGGCTCAGCAGGACATGGGGACCCCAGGGCATCAGCAGAGGTGGGGGTGGCTCAGGGGTGCTGAGCAGCTCCTGCATGGTGGACACCAGGCTTGAGGCATCTCACCAGGGGACCCAGGGGGGTTGTCCCTTCATCGCCCCGTCATCACCCTGCCTGGAGGAGGCTGCCCCACCAGGGGCGCAGGGAGTGGGTGGGCCAGGCTGTCCGTGTGTCCCCAGCCCCGTGTCCCAGGCTGCATGCCAGGCTGCTCGCCAGCTGGAAAACACGTGCGGCTCTCAGCACGCTGCGCTCCCTGGGCCGAAGGGCTCTCAAGCAGCCACACAGAAAGCAGCCTGTGGAAATACGGCCCATGTCCCCACATTTATCACTTTGCATAAATATTTAGGTTCCAGCCCTCGGAGCCGTAGCGACACATTCGCAAGGCTCCAGTTGTTGGTGTTGCCATTTTTGTGTGGTTGTCATCTTGTTCATCATCCAAGAATCCACTTAATGCTTCTCACGAGCCCTCCTCTGCTGCAGGGAATTGCAG
>NW_009707893.1:372-894 GCF_000703405.1 Apaloderma vittatum | reverse complement strand
CGGTGCCTCCTCACGCCTCTGCTGCCTGTACCTTTCTGGTTTTTGGGGTGGCAGGGGAGGGTGTCTGGCAGAAGAACCCATGAGGTGCTGCCTGGGCCCCGCAGTGGTGACCCCCATCTCTCCTTTCAGTTCGTGCCAATCTCATCCCCAGCCCTCCCACCTTCAACTCTGACTATGGCTACATCAGCTGGGAGGGCTACGCCAACGTCAGCTACTACACCCGTGTCCTGCCGCCCGTGCCGGATAACTGCCCGAAACCGATGGGAAACCAAGGTACGTGGCTGGCCCAGGGGGACCAGCACCGCGCGGGGCCAAGCGTGGGGCTGAGTGGCCGAAGCAGCACCCTGGGTCTGTACCCCCATGGTATGGACCCACCCCGCACCCTCCCATGCCTGAGATTTTGCTGCCATGAGTACATCCACAAGACACCGTTGGCAGTGCCACATGCCACCACTGTCCTGCTCACGCTGGTCCTGTGGGCACGATGAGCTTGCTGGCATCCAAAATGCTGCTGGGACAGCT
>NW_009707893.1:0-258 GCF_000703405.1 Apaloderma vittatum | reverse complement strand
GGGCATCGGGACCCAGCTGTTTCGGAGCAGAGCATCTGCCCTCCATCTCCATCCTTCACAGGGAAGCAGCAGCTCCCTGATGCCCAGCTCCTGGCGGAAAGGTTCCTGCTGCGGCAGAAGTTTAAAGCCGATCCCCGAGGCACCAACCTGATGTTCGCCTTCTTCGCCCAGCACTTCACCCACCAGTTCTTCAAGACATCCGGGAAGATGGGACGTGGCTTCACCAAGGCGCTGGGGCACGGGGTGAGGGGAGCGCGG
>NW_009707892.1:0-206 GCF_000703405.1 Apaloderma vittatum | reverse complement strand
ATCGTGAAGCAGCAGAAGTGGGCAGGGAGGAAGCGAGAGGAAAGAAGCCTTTGCTTCCCTATTTTATCTTAAAGGATCTTATTTTTAATAAAAATTTGTAGTCCTGCTGTTCCCCACTGGTGTATTTCTCAGCCTCTCCCTGCGGCGAAGCCTCCTGGACCTCCTGAGTTCCCAGGGGTTTCACTTCCGTCGGCGCCGAGGCTCTG
>NW_009707891.1:0-545 GCF_000703405.1 Apaloderma vittatum | reverse complement strand
GTAGGCAGGGACCCGCTGGGCTGCTGCAGCCCAGGGCTGCGCTCCCGCTGACCCCTCTCTCCATCTGCCTTGCAGGCAAATCAACAAATGGCACGTGCTGGTTGGGACCAATCGGCTGGATCAAGCGACCCCTGAGGCCCAGATGATCCGTGTGAAGCGGCTAATACCTCATGAACACTACTATAACATCACGCAGGAGAACGACATCGCGTTGCTGGAACTGGAGAAGCCAGTCGTCTGTGGTAGCTTTTACGTCCAGCTTGCCTGTGTGCCTGATGCCTCTCTGCAAGTGTCAGAGCTGACAGACTGCTACATCAGTGGTTGGGGTGCCACATATGCAAGATGTGAGTTCCCCAAAAGTACTAAGCAAAAGCTGGGCACACTGGGGAAACGAGCTGGGCTTCCTAACAGCAGAGGCGAAACCTTGAGTCCAGCTGCGTGTTCAGGGTGCAAAACCAAGCCCCAGCAAAGGGGTTCGCCCCCAGCAGGGAGAAATGGCAGTGAGCTGATGAGTCTTAATTCTTGTTTGTGCTTGCAGCTGGATC
>NW_009707890.1:898-1148 GCF_000703405.1 Apaloderma vittatum | reverse complement strand
CTCCCCAGGGGTTGAGGGACTCATGGTCAACAGAGATGTTCTCCGAGGAACCAAGGGGTGGGGGCATCATAGGTGACCCAATATCGCTATGGGGTCTCCTCATGGACACCTCAAGGGGTCAGTTGGGTGGGAAGGATTTGGGGAACCACGGTCACCCCACATGTCCCCAGGAGTTGAGGGACTCATGGTCAATGGAGATGTTCTCCAAGGAACCAAGGGGTGGGGGGTCATGGGTGACTCAACGTCGCTG
>NW_009707890.1:0-726 GCF_000703405.1 Apaloderma vittatum | reverse complement strand
TGAGGGGTCCATGGGGACATCGGGGGAGTCACATTGGGTGAGCAGGGGTTGGGCACTTGTGGCCACCCCACATCTCCCCAGGGGTTGAGGGACTCATGGTCAACAGAGATGTTCTCCGAGGAACCAAGGGGTGGGGGCATCATAGGTGACCCAATATCGCTATGGGGTCTCCTCATGGACACCTCAAGGGGTCAGTTGGGTGGGAAGGACTTGGGGACCCATGGACACCCCGGGGGTTCTTCCCAGGAAAGCAGGACTTGGGGAACCACGGTCAACCCACATCTCCCCAGGGGTTGAGGGACTCATGGTCAACGGAGATGTTCTCCAAGGAACCAAGGAACCATGTGCAACAGAACCAAGGGGTGGGGGGTCGTGGGCACCCGACGTCGTTTTGGGGTCTCCAGGGCATGAGGGGACCCACGGACACCTCAGGTGTTCTTCCCAGGAAAGCAGGACTTGGGGAACCACGGTCAACCCACATCTCCCCAGGGGTTGAGGGACTCATGGTCAACGGAGATGTTCTCCAAGGAACCAAGAGGTGGGGGGGTCATGGGTGACCCAACGTCGTTTTGGGGTCTCCATGGGGTGAGGACCCATCTCCGGGGGGTTTGGAGACCCCAGGGCCACCCCACTGCTGGGGTTGGTGGCCCCAGAGGGAGGGTTGGGGACACTCACCAGGACGAGGACCTTGCCGAGGCAGAGGAAGGGCGTGCTGAGCTCGGCCAT
>NW_009707889.1:0-1315 GCF_000703405.1 Apaloderma vittatum | reverse complement strand
TGAGGGGCGCGGAGAACAAGTGGGGAACGCCTGCTGAAGAAACAGAGCCGAACGCTCGTACAATGGGCTATGTTCCATCAGTCGTGTGAAGAATGGTTAGCTGATGGCTTGAAAATTCAGTTGAATACCTGCACGGACCTAAGGAAAAATATTATTTTTAAAAGAACAATATGCAATTAAAAACCAATATTTAACAACTTAAACGCCCATCCTCTAGGAAATAACAGCCTTTCTTCGCAAAACCTCTGAGATTGACTTCGCTTCCTCCTGTAAAATGAGGCCAGATTTAATTCTCCAAAGATCAGTGAGATCAAGTATTTCAGCGCTCAATTTACAGCTCCGGGGTATGTGGGACCCTTTCCCAGCTATCTGGGTAGGCTAGGAAATAACTCCGGGAAGGAGGAGGGGGGAGAAGGAAGGAGAAATAATTCCCGAACACCGCAGTAACACCTGTAGTATTTCCGTAACTCAACGTCACTGCGGCCGTCGCCGGGAGCGGACTTCTCCGCAGCAGCGCGCAATTAAGTTGCAAGCAAGGAAAACGGCACAACTCTTACAAACAAACAAATAAACAAACAAATAAACACATCAGGTTTGCTCCTCTGTAAGGAACCCTTCTAATTTTGGAAGATCGTTTCGTGGAGCAATTCGGTCCCGTCGCGATACAGACGGGGAAGGAGGCGAGGTACCATCTGCCATCTCCGTAAACATCCTCCCTTGTTGATGCGTGGACTTTTTCGGTGGGCTGAAAGGAGCGAACTGCAAATAAATCTGTTAGTTTCACTGATATTTTAAAATAAAAAATAAAAATCCCCCAAAATTATGTCGACTGCGAGAGTCTCCGTTCCCCCCCCGGGGGGGGGGGGGGGGATGTGTCACGTCCTGCGCCCCGCTCCGCTGTCTCCCGCACCTCCTCGCCTTCCCTCCGCACTGTCGCACCGCAGCTGCAACCTTTCCCAAACCCCCCGCAAGCTTCTCCTCTCCCTCCCCGGCTCCCTTCTCCTGAAATATCAGCGAAAGAGGAGACAAACCCTCCCGCGCTAACCTGCCGGGGAGGTGGGAAGCGGGGACCCGTCGGCCCTTCTCCTCTTGCCTCCGCCCTTGCCTGCGGCAGTGCCTGCGCTGCCCGTTTTTCGCTCAACCTGGGCGGGGAGCAGCTGACAGAGCTTCCCGGGGCACGGCTGCGCTGCGCGGGGAAGCTGCAGAGCAGATCTACAACAGCGAGGTTCTGCGTGTGGAGCAGACCGCTCGCAGCCTCACGCATCCCTTGTGCAAGGAGGTCCGGGTTCCTGCTCTGCCTTCTGCCTTTGGCTGT
>NW_009707888.1:687-1377 GCF_000703405.1 Apaloderma vittatum | reverse complement strand
TCATAAAAGTGTTTCTATTGGGAAAATGGCACCAAAACATTCTAAAAACTGGTGATTTTTGAACCATAAAAGTGTTTCAGTTGGGAAAATGGTGCCAAAAAATTCTAAAAACTGGTGATTTTTGAAGCATAAAAGTGTTTCGGTTGGGAAAACGGATCCAGGAAATTAAAAACAAAAGAAGATTTTTAACCATAGAAGTGTTTTTGGTATGAAAATTGTGCCAAAAAACTAAAAAAAGAGGAGATTTTGAACTATAAAAGTGTTTTGGTTGGGAAAAGGGCACCAGGAAATTAAAAAAAGGAGATTTTTAGCCATAACAGTGCCAGAAAATTACAAAAAGGAGATTTTTTTAACAGTAAGTGTTTCTATTCTCAGGAAATTAAGACAAAAATATATTTTGAAGGGTGAAGGAGAAAGAAAAAGGATGAAACAAAAAAAAAACCTTAATAATAATAATAATTTAAAAGAGACACATTCTGCTCGCTCTCTGCATCCAAAGATTGAAGTCTCTGTCAAAAAAAAGCCTCCTCCCACACATTTCCCCCCCCAAAAGGCCTATTTTTCCTCAAAAATCCTTTTTTTCCTCAAAAATCCCTTTTTTCCCTTCAAAAATTCTTTTTTTTCCTCAGAAAATCACTTTTTTTCCCCCCAAATAAATGAGTTTTCGAGGGGGTCTGCGAGCGGGGAAGC
>NW_009707888.1:330-598 GCF_000703405.1 Apaloderma vittatum | reverse complement strand
AGAGAAAAGAATTTTAAAAAAAAAATAAAAAAAAGAAAAAAAAAAAAGAAGGGGGGGAGAGAAAAGGGCTCTGCACTAGGGCCCTCTGGTGGCAAAGGCCGCTTCTCTGGGCGGAAATTTAAAAAAATAACAAAATACGACCTCGGTAAAATGAAAAAATTAAACAAATTCGCTTTCCTGGTGGGATTTTTAGAATTTTTTTACCTCAAAATGTGGGGAAAAAGGGCAATTTTGGGGGTTGGTGAGGACGGGGACCTGCCCCCCCCCC
>NW_009707888.1:0-289 GCF_000703405.1 Apaloderma vittatum | reverse complement strand
GGGGAATGTTTTCCTGAGGAAAAAGCCCCGTTTAAAAATGTTAAATTTAAAATTTGGAAACAAGAATATATTTCTGATAGGATTACGGGGCAGGTTTGGGGCGAAACGGCTTAAATTTGGAGACAAACGGCTTAAATTCGGAGTTTTATTGAGGGCGGAGTGTGGGCGCGGGGGGGAAACCGCCATCGCGGCTGCAATTTTAAAGGAAAAAAATCGAGTTTGGGGGGGTAAAAGGTTTTTTTTTCGGTTAAGGCGGGCAGTTGTGAGATCATTAAGGCGAATTTTAATT
>NW_009707887.1:0-232 GCF_000703405.1 Apaloderma vittatum | reverse complement strand
GCGCTGGGCTCGGGGGGGTGGTGACGGCGCAGGCACGACGCGACCGGCGGTTGACGAACAGGCGGAACAAGGACAAATCCATCAAGCCGGGGCATGTGCCGCGCATTGTGACCCGCTGCCGCCGCGCCTGTTGTCACCGAGGGATTAATGGCCCCGAGAACTGAGAGGCTCTGTTCGGCCGAAGGCCGCTTTGACAACCGGCTCGGGCGCGTTTTTACCCGCCTGCAGTACA
>NW_009707886.1:0-703 GCF_000703405.1 Apaloderma vittatum | reverse complement strand
CCACATCTGCATCTAGACACATCTGCACCCACATTCACATCTGCAGCCATAGCCACATCTGCAGTCTCAGCCACACCTGCATCCAGACACATCTGCACTCTCAGACACATCTGCAACCAGACAGATCTGCAGCCACAGCCACACCTGCAGCCAAAGACTCATCTACAGCCAAAGCCATGTCTGCATCCATAGCTACATCTTCAGCCACAGCCACATCTGCATCGATATCTACATCTGCCTCGACATCCACATCTGCAGCCACATCCACATCTGCAGTCACATTCACATATGCAGCCACAGACACATCTGCAGACACAGCCACATACGCATTCAGACACATCTGCTTACACAGACGCATCTGCACTCACGTTCACATCTGCACCCACAGCCACATCTGCATCCATAGCTACATCTGCATCCACAGACACATCTGCATCTGCAGTCACACCTGCATCCACAGCCACATCTGCATCCACAGACACATCTGCATCTGCAGTCACACCTGCATCCACAGCCACATCTGCATCCACAGCCACATCTGCAGCCACAGAAACATCTGCTTCCACAGACACATCTGCATCCCTAGCTACACCTGTAGCCGCAGCCACATCTGCAGCCGCAGCCACATCTGCATCCACAGACACACCAGAAATTACGTACGTACGTGGGGGAGCACGGATGACAGCCAGAGGCAGGAGGACAT
>NW_009707885.1:0-857 GCF_000703405.1 Apaloderma vittatum | reverse complement strand
AGGGCCAGCGTTTTCTGCAGGTTTCCAAGGGGTCAGGGTGGGAAAAAAAAACCGAGTGTGCGTGGAGGGACAGGTCTCCGAGTTCCTCGTGGGCTCGGCCGCGCTACAGCGAGACAATCGCCCCTTGGGGTGTCAGGCTCCGGGAGGATGCGAATGGTTCCTTCCGTGGGGGGACACCATCCCCTGGCTCAATAGCTAGGCCCCTGCGGGCGGAGGAATGCTTCGGCCTCGCTCCAGCGGAGGGTACGAGAGTAGGCAGTGGGTGTTTTAGGCGAAGGCACCCTAGTCCTCGTCCCTTCCCGGCACAAGGCTCAGGCTGGGAAGGGGAGCGTGGGCAGCGCAGCTCTGCAGATACACAAGCCGGGGGGAAGGAGGCAGCGCCCTCGAAGGGGACGGGGGGGATTTCGCCTCTTACCTCTCCTTCATCGCCCGTGACCGACTGGGAGCGGTTGGGAAGCGCGATAGAAAAAGCAGTAGGCCGTCGCGGTGGGGTTTGTTGCTTAAAACAATCAAGACAAAATGGCTTTGTGGATTTTTAATCAAAACTCAGTCTTCCTCCGCCCCTTCCCCCCTCCAGCCCCAAGCACGGAGAAGAGCTGGTTAAAGTGCTGCCCACAGATCGGTCGCGATACACGGCTCCCATATTCCCACCCTCGCCCTTAGATCTCCCTCTCTGTCTTTTGCAAGTCTCTTGATTTCATCCTTTGAACCTGTGATTGGAGGTTAAAGTGCACCAGGTTGCAATGGAAGGAGGAAGCTCTTAAACAATAAAGGCTTGAATATTTAGCTGTGATCAGGTCGCTGCCCTCTCCTTATCTTTTTAAATGCAAATCGTCTTTTAGGGGTAGTAGCTATAT
>NW_009707884.1:384-672 GCF_000703405.1 Apaloderma vittatum | reverse complement strand
ATCGGGCAAAGGACCAGCAATTCGTCCGCTCCGAGGCGGAGAAGAGCGGATCGAGGGATTTTTCTGATTTCCTTTCGCAGGAAATTAAGAGGCAGTCTCTCTTTTTAAATAATAATAATAACAACGGCAATAATGATAACAGCAGTAATAATAACAACAATAATTATAACAGGACCGCTTATAATAATTAATAAAACTTTGCGGCGATACAGCGTGGATTCCTGACAGATCGCGCCCCGGCATTTCAGGAGCAGGGTATTTTTCGCAAATAAAAAGAATAATTCATAA
>NW_009707884.1:0-212 GCF_000703405.1 Apaloderma vittatum | reverse complement strand
CCCTGTCGTCCCCGTCCCCTCCCGAGTTTTACCAATGTTTCGGGGCGAAGGCACTGCCACGGTCCCCAATCTACGGGGAGAGCAGCCCCAGTGCCAGGCCGAGGTCCCCGCTCGCCACGGCGGGAGATTTGGGAGCGGAGGGGAGCCAGGGCGGCGGGGGAGCGGAGGAATGTGCCGGGCAGCCGGGGTAAGAGCAGCCCCGGGCTCTGCCG
>NW_009707883.1:6186-9589 GCF_000703405.1 Apaloderma vittatum | reverse complement strand
CTGGGCTGATGCTCGAAGACAAAAAAAGAGGAACAAACGGGATGTGACCAACAGCGAAACACAAACACCTGCCAGGCGAGGCAGAGAAACTCTTTTGGGCTTTTTTTCTTGTTACTCACGACCGAGATTCTCTCAAAAAAGCAAATTTGGGTCTTTAATCAAGCCAAGCTTTCCGCCCTTATTTCCTCCAGCTTTGCAAACAACGCAGGTTTTACGCTCCCTCTTAAAACGCATGAGGACACCAGCGAGGAATTTGGGTTTTCAGCCAGCTTGGAGGCGAACAAAGAGGCCGAAGCCATCAAAGAAGGACGAGGACAGAAATCCTCTCGGAGAAAACAAGTAAAATATCCCAATAAAACGCAAACGGCCTCACAAGTGCTGCCGACACCTGCAGCAACACCAGCCCGAACCCTCCCCAGGACGCAGCAGGCGACACGGGCCAGGATTTGGAGCCGGGGTTTGTTTGCTGCTCAGAAGCAAGAATTAGTCCAAAAGAAAAATTGGGTTTTTTTTGAAATAGGCACTTTCAGTGAGCACATACAGGGGGTGTGAGCCTCTCTCACGGCGCAAGGTGCCGGATCAGGCGCTGGGAAAGCGAGGCTCCCCGTGCCGGTTTTCTTCCCCCATGGTGGGAAGAGCAGAGGCAGCAGCTGGCTGCTTCCAGATGTTGCCCAACTGTGATTTAATAATTGAGATATTTTTCAACACAGCACAGTTTTCCTGCAAAACAACCCACTGAAGCACTGTGAGAAGCTCAGGCTCTAGATTTGGTTGTGGCTTTTATTCCCTCCAAACCAAGAACACCTGGATTTTTTAATATTTCACTTTTATTTTTTAATCCTGAGATAACTCGGGATACGAGCAGGTGTAAGCATTTCACACGCACCTGGAAGGAGCTGGAAAATCCCCAACTTACCCGGGGCGGGCACTGCTCCTCTCATCTTCCTTCCCAAAGGAGCAAAAATATTAATGTCAAGGAGAAATCCCACTTCCCTCATCATTTTAAGGTGTTAATGGAGCCGCGCCGAGGGGAAAGGAGGAGCGTGGCCGTGCTGGAAAGGGAGGGGCAGACACCAGTGATGCTCAACAGGATCTCACGTTTATTATTGAGAAGTGATTAATGGTGAAAAGAAAGGCAACGCCCATTCCTCATTGGCTTAACAAGAAACTGAAGAAACATATTCACTACACATTTTACAATATTTCTTTTTTTTCCTTTTTTTTTTTTTGTTGTCCAAAAATTCATTTTCCTGTAAACAAAACGAGTTGGTTTTTTTTTTTTTTACCGCTGCTCTCAGTTTTCCAAAAAAAAAAAAAAAATTAATCAAATTAATCCAGACTTAATCTGTATAATGCACAAGAACAGAACATTTCTTAGGACTCCTAGTACTTGACTTTTGAGTAACAAAGGGTCAGAGAAAAATGAACCACCTTTAAGACACAAACGTCATGGACAATTTCTGCTCAATTCTTCTTAGGCCAAAACCCCAACTTCCTTGGAGAACCCCTCCTCTTCCAGGCCAGGGGGAGAAGAAATAAAAAATAACCAAAAAAAAAAAGTTACTCCACTTTCTGTGGCAGATGTTACAACTCGGTGTTCCAAGTGCAAATGTCAAAACCAGGGGAAGGAGGCGCGAGGGGGTGGAAGGAAGGGAAGCAGCGGGGTTTAAAAATTAGAGGGGGGGAGAGAAAAAAAAAAAAAAAAGGCATATGCCACTTACGGACTTTAAAATTCGGGGGAAAAAACATAGTAAAAAGACAAAAAACAAAGCGTATGCCCTGAAATCACAACCGAAGCCAAAAGAAAGGGGACAGTTTTTACCTATGCTCTACCTAGAAGGGATTTTTTTGTCTTTTTTTTTTTTTTAAATCCTATGTCTTGTGAAATTCCAATACTTTTTTTCTTTTTTTAAACTGCAAGTTTGTAAGAGTCTTTCCGAAGTCGCTGAAATTAAGAAATAAAAAAAAAAAAAAAGTCCTAATTCTCTCTGGGATCTTTTCGCTCTTCCTTTTTCTCTCTGACAGACAGGCGGGATGCAATCTCTGCTGCAGTCTCTGGGGGAGGAATGGCCTTTTTACTTGACACGGCCTTGGCGTTCCTGCAGGAAAAAGAGAAAAAAGACAATAAAATAAAAGAACGAACAGGTTAACCAGGAGCAAATCTATCCGCTGCTTTCACACGGCGGCGTTTCGACGCGCGGATCCGCGCCGGAGGAGCCCGAGAGCGAGCGTTTCTGTTTGCAGAGGAACTCCTGTGACCAAAAAAAAAAACCACAAACCCCAGAGAAAAATTAAGGTGAAAAACAAGTGGAATGGGCAGCACGGCATCAAATCTTCACGGGCATTGAGCCACAGCGTCTTAGTTAAACCCAGCCTGAACCCAGCAGCTCCGGATTATCCCAAAGGGTTACGAGGCGCGAGGGTTAAAGATATAGAAAAGCAAATAAATAGCGAGTAAAAATAACCCTCCAAGTCATTTGATTAATGCTTCACCTGAAAGCCTGTTGCACGCCCCTCATCTCGATTAAAGGATGATTTTGAGTGAAGATTCACAGTTCTCGGAAGCTACGCCTGCAGGGATTAATGCAGCGACTCCCTTACAAAGACCAGATGATGGTAGGGTTAAAATGCAAGAAAATTGTGTAGTAATTTTCTCAGACACGAGGGCTGCCCAGTCCGTGTCCAAAGCGTCACGTTCCCACGTCACCTGCCTCGAAAATAAAACCCATTGATGGCTGAAGGGCTCTTGGCCAATGCTCCTCCTCCTCCCCGAGCATCTTCTCTGAGCACAGGTGAGGCTAAACAAGGAGGGAGCTCATCTCCAAGAAGTTTGGATCCCGGGCTAACAGCACGTGGAGCCATCTGTTCCTAGGAACCTGCCCAAAAAGTGAGCCCTGGCCTCTGGCTCGAAAAAAACCCCGGGGTTTGGCAGCCCCACACACACACGGTGACCCAAGGAGCTCCGACTTCTCCGCGCGAGCTGGGCGATGGAGAGCCCTACGTGACACGGGGCACAGATTGCCTGCTGGGGAGAGGGATTCTCTTGGAGAATATCTGCCCCCACCTAAATCGACTTAATTCTCCTGCCCAAACCTGCTGTCAGTCCTTCTTGTGGCTAAAAAAAAAAAAAAATGCCACGGCATGACGGCAGAACAAAACCACCGCGGTGGAAAGCGAAGGGGGTCTTGAACGCGGAGCCAAACGAGCGCTGCGGGGAAAGTCACAGCTGAAAAGCAAAACGCCAGCCCTGCGCCTTCTCCGCCGCCCAGTTCGGCAGTCGGCATGTCTCGTTAAAGGGGGACAGACGGCAACGTGACATGTTCCTTCGGGAAGAAGCTGCAACTGCCTGAGCCGGGGCCTCCGTCTCCCTGGAGGCCGATGAGGGCTGAGTCGGCCGGCGCGG
>NW_009707883.1:0-5841 GCF_000703405.1 Apaloderma vittatum | reverse complement strand
GTGACAGCGAAGCTGCTGCCCAGGCCAGCGTGTGGTCAGCGAGGAGCAAGGACCCAAGCAATGCCCCCCCCAACCTCAAAATCCCACCCAGTGTGCCAGAACAGAAGGCATCACCTTCGAAAGAGGCTAGAGCAGATGTCCTCATGTTCCTAAGTGAGAGAGGGGTCCAGAGACATGCCTGAAGTGCACATCTTAATTACAGCCCAATTTTTCTCAACCCACTCTTCTATTTGAAACCTCCTACTATTCAACCTCGAAACACCGTCACAGAACTCTCCTCCAAATGGCATCCCCAAAGGAGTTTGTCACCGCAAAATGCAGCGTGACGACCAACCCCAAACCTGCTGCGGGCTCTCGAGGGGCTGGACTCACCCCCTGCGAGGAGGGACGAGCCCTGGGCCTGGGGGATGTGGAGGGAAGGAGCAGCTCTGTACTTGCCACTAATTTCAATATTGTTTTTCCTGCTCTTCTCCGGGAGATTCAGAGCCGCTCTCTCGCCATCTCCTCCTGGGAAAAGGGCTTAGCCAGGGCCTGAAGGATTTATTACACCAGCAGAAGGTCCCATGAACACATTTTTAGTCCTTGGGGTGTTAGGGAGTAACAAGCGAGCACCCAAATTGTACCAAGGAAATGGAAAACATCAACTAGAAGGCACAGCAAAGGTCACCGGTGTTGCAAATGTTGGTCCTGCCCGGCTCACCCTCCTCTGAAATCCCGTAACCTGCAGCTCACCCGGCCGTGGGACAGCCCAGGAGAGGGCAGAGCCGCCCCCGCTGGGCTTCACCCTGGGCACAGGGTCCCCAGAGAGCAGACATTCCATGAGAAAGCGTTTCATTCTCTTCAGCTGCCTTTTCATCAGACCTGGGCCATCTCTTATTGATCCAGGGGGGAGGAGCAAGAAAAAGGCTCCAGCTCAGACTCTCCATCTGTCAAATCCCTCGGCGGCCGGAGGAGCAGGAGCAGGGCAGCACGAGCTGCCAATGACCGGGACACGACAGACATCGACAGACATCGACAGACATCGCTTGAATCGAGCGCTGCCACCCCATGTGTTTAGAGACACCAGACAAGGCAAACCCAGGTAAGTAGGAGTCCTCTGTAATCACCCCCTGAAGGCACTTCAGTCCCATCCCCAGGGCGGAGCTGCAGCCATGTCACAAGCCAGGCCCTGATAACAAGGCTGATGAGAGATTATGGTCCCTACTCACACCCTGGGGAGCCAACAACAACAAAAGGCTCAAGGGTTTGTACGGAGAAACGATGACAATGGTGATAAGAGCCTCTGAACAAACATGAAGCCTTATCTCCATTAATGACAAACGTTCAACATCTGCTCTCAAAGGTAAGGATATTCTAGGTAAGGATATTCTTGCCAAGCTACAGAGGGGACACAGAAGACTGTCATCAAACGGAGGACCTGGAGAAGAAGGGAGAGCACAGCTCCCAGCTCTGCAGCACGAAACCCGTGGTTTCGTTGGACCCAGCTGACCCAGAGCACAGCAGCAAGACACCAGGCAGGCCAGGAAACAAGCCTCAGTTTCAAGTTGAGACAGTCCTAGAAGCAAAAAGGCATCACCTGCCCAGCCCCTGCCCACAAGAGACCCAGCAGGGATCACCTCATTCCAGCATCATTCCCCAGAGGGCTGAGACACCCGGCAACCACCCGCTGCCCTGAAGACACACACACACGCAGCTCTCGCTCCCCAGGCACCTTGCTCAGCAGCCTGACTCAGCCCCATGAGCCGAGCAGGGATGGGACTGTGCCTGGGGAGCCTCTGCAATCCGGACTTTGCCTCCCAAAAAGCAGAAGGAAGCAGCAGAGTGTCCCCGGCCGGGCAGTTAGGAAGTTGGGGAGCACACCACAGTGTTGCCACACATCAATCACCCTTTCACAAAGTCTTGGAGAATAAGTAAGGATCAACGAGACGCGATTCTTCCAGGTAGAGCCGTGAAGTCGAAGCCTCAACCCCAGGGAACTGAAACACCACAGCGACCACACGCTTTACATCAGACACTGCATCTGAGCACCCAGCTCGGAGATCGGGGTAAGAGGGACACGGGGAGGGTCAGGGCCTTCCTCCCTGTCTCTCAGGGCACCATTAAATCCAACGCAACAAGCTGCAAAGAACAAATCTCTCCTGGCTTAACCATCCCAGCTGACTACCTGAATGAGGCAGTCAGACTCCCATAAACATTTACAATTACCACAGAGAGCCTTGTCCCACAGGGCAAAACTCACGCAGGAAACAGAACAGCGAAAAAGCTCAGGACAGACGTGAACACTGAGAGCAAAGAGTGATGCAGAGCAGCCCGGGAAAACTGGGCTCCCACTAGGGACTGGAACCGGATTTGGTGGCTTTGGAGCACAGGCGAAATAGCTGATGTGAAATAGTTAATGTGAAAGCTAAAGCAAAGAGCACCGAAATACTGACAACATTTACCAGCAGCTCACTCAGAGCATCCTGGCAGTTTTGACCTACACCAGATACAGCGAAGTGTTGGTTTGTTTGGTGGTTTTTTTTTAACCAGACCAGTGTTCCTTCTCAGTTGGGTTCGCACAAAAAGCATTTCATTACTTTGGTCACCTTAAATTACAGCTCACGTGGTAAGTGTTAGCACGGAAAATGAGTGCCACGCGACTCTTCAGAAAAAGGAAGGATCCCCACATTAAAATTTCAAAATCTTCACTGCTGCGGAGCTAAAAAGGCCTTTGTGCTGCCCTCTGTCACAAGTGTAACACCAAGGACTGAAGGATCTGGTGCAGAGAAAACCTGTGGAGCCTCATTGGAATTTCTGGTTCCACTCACAGAAGATCTGGGAGGAGAAGCAAATAATCAAGTGACAAAGTTTACAGATGATACAAAACTATTCAGGGTAATAAAAACAGCATCTGACCGTGAAGAAACAGGGGACTTGGAGAAAAAGCAGCTGAATGTGACAGTGAATTTGGTCTGTCTGGTTTAGATAAATCGAATGACACATGTGGGGAAAAAGCACTGTCGTAACTCCGAGATGACCGATTCCTGGAAAAGAGATGACTGGAGAAGCAGAGCTGGCACCAAGAGGACACCCAAGTCAAATGCTCAGCACAGGAACGAAGGAGCAGCCCACGAGGCAGACTCCAAGCAAACCAAAAGGACCAGATTCTTTACACAATACACAAAGTGAAGAACTCGAGCACCCTCAGAATTCTGCAGCAGCAAAGAACGCATCAGAATCTTGGACAAGAAGAGAAATCACGAGCTATTGAGGACAAAGACACAGCCTCTGGGTCAAAGAAATTCCTGAAGGCAAGGGAAACCGTCAGAGATGGATAAATATATATTTATACTGTCCTTACAGGCCTTTGCTCTTGATCACGTTACCGTCAGCTGCACACAGAGCTTTTTATTGGGGAAAAGAGAGCAAGGGTGCTCGAGCAACGTCTCTCTTTGTGCCCTGCAGCACCAGAATGAGCAGCCTCACGGCCTGACCCACTGCCGTGGTCCTTGGGTTAGAGACTGAAGCACTTACCTCCATCCCAAGTAAGGCAGAAGAAACACTTCACGCTACAAGAAACCCACACCACGATATTCTGCGTTCTGAAAGGACAACAGGAGGTCTATTTGCCTACTTCTGTCAACCATGAAGAGCTGAATTCACAAGCTCAAGTAAAGGAGCCAACACTCCCTGTAGCTGTTTGTGTGGACTCTCATTTTATTGCCACTTGAAAGGGAACACAAAGCAGCATTCACTGGGACACAGTCTTATATTTCAACTTTTTTTTTCTTTCTTTCGTCCTCCTTTAAATGCATCGAGATCACAGCACTCGAATCAGCTGAGCCCCAAATCAGGCTGGTCTGCAGCAGCCAAAGGGCTGACGGTCAGGACCCTCAGGATTTCCTACAAGTTGGTGGATGATGGTGGGAAATTCTCCAAAGTCATTTCAGGAGAGACGGCACCACGTTACAAACAACAAAACTGAGAGAGCAGAGCCTTCCCGCTGCGCAGGGCAGGAAACTAAAATAGTGTAGTTTCTTACTCCTTCCCAAGATTAGAAACAAAAGACAGTTTCAGGTAGATTTTATCCAAGTCTTTTAAACTGGTGTTAAATGACAAGAAATAGCCCTGCCGTTAATCACAAAAAAAAAAAGCTTAGCACTGTCCTTTTCATGAAGAAAATTCCAGCGATACAGAATCAGAAGCTTCATTTCCAACTCCTTGGAACGGCTTACGGAACCTGAGTGCTTCATTACGAACTGCTCCGACGTGCTATTACACGACTTACAGGTCAATTAAAAAGCCTCACCCTGGGCAGCTCGTCCCTGGAAGGAGCCACACTCAACGCTCCATCCCGGTCACCTGTGTGGGTGATAACAATCCCTGTTAACGGAGGCTTCCCCAGGAACTGCTTCGGCACCGCTCTGGCTGGCAGCGCCAAGGAATCGGTTTATTAACTCACAAAGCCCTAAGACAGCACAATTTACTACCAGGTACAAACAAGAACATCCAGGAAAACGAGAGGACTCGGATAATTGCAGCGAAAGCGACGGCGCAGCACAGAACGAGAAGCTTCTGAAATGAATCCCTGTCCAAGAACACTTTGCAGGAGACAGAGAAGAAGCAAGCGACTTCTTACAGACAAAAAGAAACTTGCAGAATGACTTTTTTTTTTTTCGGAATGACCGTGCACGGAGCTATTCCTGAGGCACCGCATGTGCACACAAGGCTGAGGGATCAATGTACTTCAGCAGTTTTCCTGGGATGCTAATCAGCTTTCGGGAACATCTTGTGACCCACTGCCCTTCTGCACCAGACGGAAAATCCAAGGAACTGAACCAGACCCAGCTTTCACCGAGCAAAATGTCTGGCAAATAGTTCTCCAGAAGAGGCAGATTTCTTTAGAAGTAGCTGTTAATAAAATAACCTGAAACACAGCACCTTCGTGAGTAGCTATTAACCTCAGTGTCAGTGAGTTACCCAGAAAACCTGAGGAGAAAAAAAAAGAAAAAAAAGCCACTGCTGCCGCTGCCTCACTCCTTTCTCACGTACCAAACCCTCCACGGTGTTTCCAGGGAATTTGTCGGCCACGCTTGTGCAATTTCAACTCAACCACTAAGGAAGAACAAAGTATTTTTATTTTTTAATTTAAGACACTGACTTGAAGTCATTAGCACGTTCCCAATTAACATATTTATAAGAACATTAGTTCAGTGTATTTTGTGCCTCAGTGCTGAAACCCCCGAGCCAAGGTAACCTGCACGGGAGGGGGCACCTTCTTACAGCAGAAAATAAGGATCTGAGCACCAGCTAGACCAGAGCCTTCCCTTCCAACCTGCTCCTCCTTTATTTAAAGCTAGAACACAACTGAAAATAGATGAGAGTGCCCTAAGTGCTGGCTTAGAGATATCCTCCCAGCACCAAACCGTTAGAACGAGCAGAACGATTCCCATTTCCTGGGCAAACACACGAGCACGGGCACACACGGACAGAAGTGAAAATGCCCAAGGGCAGAGGGTGTTCGCACCAAGGAGACTCCGTCCCGGCACCTCCATCAATTAACTTCCCTGCCAGGGTCAGGATTTGGAGCAGAAAGAGCAAACGGCCTCGGGATCACAGAGCGGGAGGAAGCGGGTGAGTGCAAGGCTTTGCCGGGACGCGCGATACCCGGGAACGGACTCGTGGAGCCAGAAACGCCGTCCTGGGGGATATGGAAAAGCCAGTGGTGAGGCCACCCCTTGAGTGTCAATCCGAGAGAGATCTCGAGGGGCTGGAGCGAGCGCAGAGGAGGGCAATGAAGCTGGTGAGGGGCCTGCAGAGTAAATCTTATGAAGAGCGATTGAAAGAGCTGGGGCTGTTTAG
>NW_009707882.1:40784-71099 GCF_000703405.1 Apaloderma vittatum | reverse complement strand
CGGCCGCCCCGCGGGGTGCGGGCACCTCGGGTCTGTTGTCCTCATGAAGGTGGTAAACGTAAACATTTCCATACTTTAACTGTCGTTATCTGAGAGTGCGATTTTTACTTTTTTTTTTTCCTCTTCTAGAATGGTAATTTTCAGCGTAGCAGCTGGACAAGTAAGGTCTATGTGAAAGGGAGTGAAGGAGAACAAAGCATTTGTAAGAAACAGTAAAGGTCTTGTGTGAAGTGAGATGTTGTGCGTTTTTTCTGGTCTCAAAACAATAAAAATGTTTTGGGTTATGGTGGGCTTTTTACTATGCTACTCTTAAAAGTGATACAGTGGCCAGGTTATCTGTGCCCAATTCACAGCAGCAGCAGGTACAAATACTGGTATCCAGAGCATCAAGGAACGAGTTTACATGCGGGAGCTGGAGGAAGTCCAAGGTCTAAATGCCAATTCTTGTCAACCAAGGTCACACGTCCTGAGTTTAAAAGGGTATTACTACTCAAGGCCTGTCACACCAGTTCAGGTGCTTACCTGCAATTCTGTGTGCTGCCGTGGATTTTAATTAGGCTAATATACAATTAAAAACTTGTAGTAGTTTCTGAAGAATTTGAGTTCCTCATTAAAAAACTGCTTTGAGGCTCAACCTGACCTGGACCAGAGATTATATGTACATATTTTAAATAAGCATACAGCTGTCCAGCTGGCAATCCACAGGATGGTTCTGTCCAGCTCCCTAATCATTTCCCACTATCAAAAAACATTTAAAGATTTATTTGCCATCCAGACCATGAGCAAACTGTTACATAGTCCAGCCCACGGCTGTTAAGAAGTTGAAAAGACCAAAATTAAAATCACTTGAGAAGGGGAACAGTCAGGGCACTTTTCCTGTTTAGCAGCTGTTACCAAACAGAACCAAAAAGTGTAGCTGTGTACTCAGCTGCATACTACTCTCTGCACTGTAGTCATCTTGTCACAGAATCACAGAATTGTTGAGGCTGGAAAAGACCTCTGAGATCATCAAGTCCAGCCTATGACTGTCAATCCACAGAACATCATCAAAAACCTATGATGTGTATAAAATCAGTTCCATATATTCATAATAATCACATTTTGCATAGGAGCCACAGTAGTGACTCCAAATCTAAATTAGCATTATAACTAATATCCATATAGAAAGCTATCATATTTACAAAATGCCTCAGAGA
This sequence comes from Apaloderma vittatum, assembly GCF_000703405.1. Classification (NCBI taxonomy): domain Eukaryota; kingdom Metazoa; phylum Chordata; class Aves; order Trogoniformes; family Trogonidae; genus Apaloderma; species Apaloderma vittatum. The sequence continues at coordinate 69,903 of NW_009707882.1, read as the reverse complement.
GATTAACCACTCTGAGTGATCATTTAGTATCTATCAAGTCTCTATTTATATCAGCACAGCTACATCAGTGTAGTGACAATTCTTCCATTTTTATTTTTCTTACATTGCTGATCAATTTCTGTAGCTTTAGCCTTCAAACTGCAACAGGGAAAATATCATGAAGGAAAATGTGATCCTGGAGTCACAAATTACTTCATAGCTAGTTTGGGGAAACAGATCTTAGTATTAACTCCAAGAAGACTATATTTGTGTAATTATCCCAAGAATATTTGCACTAGCAAATCTTTATTAAACTGTGCTTCATTTTCTTCCTCTCAATCACAGTTTTCTGTTTTTTAGTGACAGATGTTTTTGTTTGAGAGGATGAGGCATTTTTAGGACTTTCATGTATCAGGCTGTGCTGTTGTAATTTTTCTAAATATGGTGTCATAGTTACAACAGAAGAACTGAAAGAAGGAGACAAGCTTTCAGAAACACGCTTGTTATCATCTCGGATTCATAACACGCAAGCAAAACTTAAGAGTCCCTTAACCACCCTTGGAAGTGATTTAGTAAAAGAGGTTGCAGAAGCAAAATTAGGGTAACTGAAAGCTATAATTTCACTCTCTCACCTTCCAGTCTGAAGGTGTTGACATGTACTCACTTAGCAGACAGCTGCAGCAGCTTAGGGTGGTTAGCACCATCCTACTGTTTATTATCGCTCCTTGCTAAAGAGTATCATCCCCACAGGAGAGCTAGTGCAGACATCTCTGAGCACATCTCAGCCACTTCAGTGCAAAGTCTAGCAGCTGAATTTAGATTGCTGAGGTAGGCAGAGTTAAGCTTTCACTGCAGTCCAGGGGCTGAGGTGTGCTCAATCATTCTGTTCTGCCCTTTCTGCTGGGTCAGTGGTGGCACAATTACAGCACTCTATCTTCTTAAACTATAATTCGCTGAATGAACATGTTGATATCTTAAGAATATAGAAGTTCTAGAGAGTAAATTGTAAGATTCACTTGGCCAGGTAGACTAGAGGACTGAAATTCATTACATTAAGTATGTTTTAGGTATCTACCTCCTTCACACATGCTCATTAACACCTGCCTCTAGCAGGGCCCAGGGGCACGCGTTTTTCTTGCACATACAGTGTATTTAGACATCTAACCTGCACCCAGCCCACAATGGAGCAACTCACTTCCCAAGCAGTTGTGTTCTCCTTGCCGTCTTGAAGGCCATCTCTTTTCTCACCACCTGCAGCCCACCATGTCGTGTGAGACCTGAGGTGCTATGAGCAGCGAGGAGGATCAGCCATGGCCAGTCCCATGTGCCATGCCTTTGGGTGAGAGAACAACATGAGCCAACATAAATGGAACTGAAAGCAGGTTTCTTACAGGACTTTTTGGATTAGATTAGTGTGGAGTACCTGGGTAGGGTAGATTAGATAGGCAATAGTGAGAAAGATAGCAGTTAATCTTGGGAATTTTGTGCTTGGATAAGGAGAAGACTAGAAAGCCTGAAACGTTAAGTAGGAAAAGATCTGAGTTTAACAGGGCCTAAGTTTTGGGGTGAAAGGCAGAGTGAGTGGGGGAAGATATATCTCTAAGATAGCAGACATTCATATTGATGTTTTCTCTCAGAAATCGTCACTTATAGGAGCTGCCAAGGTAATGATCATTCTGATAACACTTCCCACCATAGACCCCAACTGCTTAAATCAGGGTCTGCTTTGAGAGGTTCAGGCTGAACATGGACACCTCTGCAATCTCCTTTGTTTTGGAGGCAATGAATGCTACTGCCTTCCTGAAAGGGTTCACAAGCACCGCTGTGATCACCCTAGCTACAGACTTCCCAGTGCATGGCCAGAACACTGATTGGCTTCAGTCCAACAGCTCCCCTGCTCCCGGGGATGTTGTCAGGTGCCCTGGGTGAGACGATTCATTAGATTCTTCCCAGAATGGGAGATCAAGAAGTAGATGACAGCTTCAGTCTTGCTGTCTCTATCAGGCACAGGGTGCTAGGCAATATCCACTAGAAGTAACACCAATTTAAGCGCATACAGTATCCTGGAGGACTTAGCCCTGAAGGAAAAATCTCTGCCTATCTGAAGTTGTGGCAAAAAGGAGGCATTTGCCTACTGGAAAGCCTGACTTGTGTGTCCTCAGAATATCCTCCAGTATTTGGCTAACTGGTCTGATGGGCAGTGCAGCCTCTTGCTTTCCCCTCCTTCTTGCCATAGCTGTTACTGAGGCAGCTCCAGTGTGCCATTGCATTAATGCGTGGCGGGTTCAGGACAATGAGGAGACGATCACTTCACGTGCTCAGTGAACTTGTGAGAAATATTTCTGACTATGCTCTCAGGACCCATGTCCTAAGACTGTGGCCGTTGAGTAGAGGTGTGCATGGGAAGATGACTGCCTCTTCCATGCAGGCGCTACCAGAGCTTGTTTCCTATCCTGTGCTGGGACAACTCCCACACGCACCACTTTGAGGATACCTCAGTATCTTTCCAGTAGCAGCATGAGGTCACAGAATTTATCCCATAGAGTGAAAAATGGCTCTGGTGTTTCCTGACCTGAAGTGTGTATAGAAATGGTCAGGCTGTCTCCTCCCATACCAGCTGTGAGATGACGTTTGTAGATGGGGTAAGAGGTTGGGGGGTTTGGGTGAGCTTTCTCTAAGGTAGGAAGCTAGACCTTGCCTTTCACTGCTACACAGAAGATTTATGCAGGCTGTGTCTTGCAGTTGTTTCCCAGCCCTTTTCGTTCTCCTTAGTGGCAGAGTAACTCTGTGTCCTATGTGTGTGTGCGTGCAACACCTTTGCAAAGAGTTTAAGTGTGACATGACCACAACAACAGAGTATGTCTTTGCACAGACTAAAACCCAGGGTTTGGAAGAGCAGATGATGAACTGCGTACTTTCAAAATCCTTTGTGGGTTTAAGGGTACCAAAAGGGAGTAACATTATAGCTTGGGTGGAATGTCTGGGCATCTAGTCCTTACCCTGCTGGATTTTAGGAAGAAAGGAGCTTCTGGCAGCTGTCTCCTTCTGGGAACCAGTTAGCTACCCTGTGAAAATCAATGTGTCAGCTACTCTTCTCAGAAACAAAGCTGAGGTGTGGAGGGAGAGCTGCGTCTGTCAGGATGCTGCTCCTCATGCAGTCAGGGTGACAATATCCAAGGCACAAAGAGAAGCAAGAAGTGGACAATTAGATGATTCTTCCTCCTGGCCACCATCACTGATCCATCACCAAACAGAGAAGAAGCTGGGTAAGACGTCTGTGGTATTTCATTTCCCCTCAAAGCAAGGATGACTGAGTAGTGAGGTGGGTTATTCTTCCACGAGAAATGTATCCAGAATAGAGATGGCAGAAACTTTCTGATGTTTTGTGAATTCACAACCTGACTTGGTGCTTATTATGCTCCTGTGTGCGTGCCTGCACAGTCTCCCTGAGCTGGATCCTGAGGTGTTTGTGTGAGGCTACCAAAGTGTGCCACGGCAGGCTGACGCACAAATTTTACATAAATGAGCCTCAGTTGTTCACACCAACCATCCCTGCTGTTCTGAGTCTGGCGTTTGGTATATTTTGGTGGGTTTGGGACACTGGTATTTCAGCTCCAATAGCAAACTTGGTACTCTGTAAAGAAACACAGAATTGTTCAAGCCTGCAGGAATTTACCATTATCCAGCCAGAGACAAAAACAGTTTCAAGTATAATTCAGTGAGCCCAGGGGAATTAGTTGTAGAGTAAAATTTGAGCAAGTAAGATTCTGGCTAGGAGGACCCCAGCAGAACTCACTTTACTTTTAATGTGGATTCCTAGCCGTGAAAATCTACTGAAACATTCTGAAACCATAAGCAAAGCAAAACTCTTGTTTTTCATGTTTTGCTGTTGGAAACTGTCGCTGTGGAATAACAACTTGTTTCTGAAAATGCCATGCCTGTTTACAGCAAGATTTCCTAATTTTGTAAAGGTCTAAGGGAAAAAAAAATCATTCCCATCTCTTCTGCATTCACTTAAACTATCTATGTTCTTTCATTTGTTTTAAATTAGAGGAGCCAGAGTCTAACAGATAAAGTCATCAGCCTCAATTCTGCTGAGGGTTTATTCACTTTAAGTCAAACAATGTTAACTTGTTTTAGAAAGCCAGTAGGGACTATTAGATGTGCAGCATTTTCCCTCAGAAACCCTCCCCTCCCACACATGCACAGTTTAAAAGAGTTCAACACAATAAATATTCAATCTGCTTAAAATTCACCATGACAGAAAAGGTTTAATTGCTCAAACGGCAAAGAAAAGTGAAATGACAATTTGAGTTGCCTTAGCTTCTCTATTGAAATAACAGGTCTGTGTCTGGTCCTGTGCTGTCGACTGGGAGGTGATAAATCAGCTCTATTTTGTAAAATGTTCAGTTTAACCGCTGAACTGGCAATTTGGGTGGAAGTATCTGGTGATGAATTGACAACAGTGTTATCACTCTCTCCTTGTTTTATCACATAATCAGCAGTCTGATTACTGAAAACTTGTTTTAGTAGCACAGAGGTGCTAACAACTGTCTCCAAAATTCAGGCTACCCATCTTGTATTTCTTCTGACTATCCACACCTTTGCCCTACATGGATGAAGTGTGACAGTTTTCTCCAGAGCCCTGCCCTTTAACAGATCTTCCTCTACAGCTGGGGCTCGATCAAGATAGCTTTTAGGCATTAAGAAAAAGCTCACGAGTAAAAATGATACATTTATATCATACAAATATATTGATTTCGTGAGAACCCTCCCACCTTCTGACAGTGACATGCTCCACCCAAAGGCAATGTATCAGTTTCTCCTTTCTTATCTTGCCTACTCTGTCCAAAGAGCTTTTACTTCACTTAGAGCTCATCGAGCTCACTGCAGGATGCCCCATAGACACCAGGTACTCAACTCTTTACTAGCTTCTAACCCTAACTCTATGAGCTTCTACTTTTGCTGACTGACCGCTGCTCTACTCTTTGCTGAAGAGCAACACAGGAGATGCTCTCTGGGGCAACAGGAGCCATCTAAAGGCCAGAAGGTCTCTAAATCTGTAAGCTGATTACTGGGGACTGGGCTTGGAAAGTGATATTACACTGTTGTTTTCTTTTTCTTCCCCCTCCCCGCGCTGTTTTCACACCACCCATCTTTCTGCTCTGCTTTTTTAAAAGTGAGACCAAAAAATGGGAAGACAGTATCAGGAAAGCATGACCTCCCACAAAAAAACCAAAACAATCTGTGGGGCAAGCTGCATTCTATTTATGTCTGTATGGTGTGAAATTTCCTGAAGAGGGTGGATTATGAATATGTTTTGTATTTTAACATAGCTAAACTGTCACCATATCTTCCTAGAAGTACTATAAATTTTTCAAGAAGCTACATCCTACTTACAGAGAAAGGATTGTCTATGAATGCTGCTTTCAAGAAGAAGAAAATATTGTCTTTATTGTCTTTCAACCCTTTAAACAAATATCAGATGCTAGAAAATATGCTGGCTGATCAGAGTTAGAAATACTGTCTAATGAGTAATTTTGCTCTGGTTTTAGAGACCAAAACAGACTACTGTGGGAATTAGGGACACCTGAGGTTGGGTTCAGGTAGCAGGTAGCTCATCTGCCATTATAGAAAAAAAACCCCAAAAACATAGAAAGCCAGCCATGTAAATTATTGCAACTAATGAACAGAAATGCTCATTAGCCTTCTGTAAAGACTATGTTAACTGCCTGTGCAAACTGTAGTATATAAGGAAGAAAAGGGCTTTTGAACTGACTGAAGAAAGCATTGAATATAATATGTTTCTAGTGTGACTAAATTAATTGTTAGCACCCTCTGCCAGTTTGTCCCTGTTTGGCAATGGACTAGAAAAAAATCAATCCGGAAACCTGATCAGGAGTAATATAATGCTGGGAGAAGCTGAAATGAAAGTAATGAGCTAAGGAACAAAGCCACGTTTACAGAATATTTTCTGCCCAGTCTTCTGCTGAGACATCTTCAGATGTTCGTTTCAGAACTGCTTTCCCAGAAGAAAGCAGCAGCCAAATATTTTAACTCATTAGATATACTTGAACTCTTCACTGCATTATTGTGAGGCTGTTTCACATGCACCAGACTCCAAATGGCTCCGTGTGGATGCAAAGTTATGTCCACACAAAGGTCATTTGCAGGATTAGACCAAAGCATTACAAGGGAGGCAAGGGGAAAGAGGCCAAGTTAATTTAATTCTCGAGGCAATCCCTAAACCCTAAGCAAAATACAAAACAAACCCCGTGCACAGTAATGCAAAACATTTTTCCCCAAAGTCTAGGGACAGGGTTTAATCTTTTTGATACAGTAAGAGTGGTCTTTCCTTTTGGTCAGGTCCTGAGGGACTATAGGGTTTCAGGACTATATAACTGCTTGAGGTGAGGGCTGTAAGTATTATGTAACTTCCATAAAGGTAATTAGCCTTAATAACTGGATCTGATTAATACAAAAAAGAAATCTAAAGGGAAACCCCTCTTCCTCAATATTCCATATTGCTGTTTGTCTTCTCATTCCCAGACTTGTAGGACCAGCTGCAGGAGCAACAGGTTCCATCCTGTTTGCAATGTGTCAAGCTCCTCTTTGGGAGACATCCTTAAGTTTCAGAGAAGTCTTGAGGAAAGCCACAAAAAAAGCAAAGATTCGCACCAGTAGTCATTTGTTAAATATCTATATTTGCTAAGATTTTTTTGCACTGATGATAGCTTCCATGTTTATTTAATCTGCTTTGCCTTATTTATTGCTTTCCTTTCACAAAGAAACAGTTGTTAAAACCCTGCCAGCACAATAATTTTCTTAAAATTTAGTCATATTGCCTTTTGAACTGTGTAATACTGCCGAATCACAAGAGTTAAAAGAAAAATAAACAGATTACTGCAACTTTCTGCATTTCAAAAACAGAGGTAAATAACAGCTGTGCAGAGCTCATGTCCCCTTCCGACAGTTAGCTGCTTTAGCAAGGGGGATGAACTGAGTGGAAACACTGCAGCAGTCATCTTTTGGCTTTTTCTCCTGCAAGATGTTTTCTGACACCAGCACAGAGGATTACACTCTCCTTCATGACAATATTGTTCTTATAAGAACAAAGATGAGGGCAGAGAGCGAGGCGCGCTGTTTGGATCACTGGGAAAGGATGGTCCGTGGTAACGTCTCCTGCAGCCAGCTCCCTCAGGCAGCTGCCTACTTCAGCTACACCACGGGCCAAGTGATTATCCTGCGGACTGCTGGACTAATGGCACAGTGCCCCACCTTTCATGGTACTCTGCATTCAAAGAGGATACAGAAACAACTGACCCAGCTGGAGGAGACACCAGCTGTAGGGAGGCTGGCACTTCTGGGCAAGGGGATTGTGCTGGTCCACCCAGCGTACTGCTCCTCGCAGCATCCTCTGCAGGAGCGTTGCTGGAACACATTATTACTGGCAAACGGGGCACTCAGCACAGAGCAGGGTGTGTCAGGGCTCTCCTGCCACTCTTCAATAGACAGCAGGTCCACTTGGTGGCTAAATATTTTGACTCTTCCCTTATTCTGCGTTACTCTTTCAATCTGCAGTCCTTTGCTCATTTTACATTGCCTTCCTCCAAGCCTTTGCTCATGGAGTTTCCATTGACTATGCATAAGATATGTGTAGAATCTAAGCGTTCCTTAGCATATTGGCTTGAAATGTTTTAATTAAATGGATTACATACTCCCTCTCTCCTTCTGGCTTTTAATGAAAAGACATGCTTTTTGTTCCAATTCAGAGCAGGAGCACTGCTGAAATATTGAAAACGTTAATGGATTAGCAAAGCAAATGCTGGGTACTCTCTTTCACAGGTATGAATGTCTTACCTTTAGTTTAGCTCGCTGTGTGGACAAGAATGAAAGGCTCTTGTTGCAGATAAAGGTGCCGGCATAACCCCTGTAGCTAACTCCGGATGCAAGAAAACCCGTACAAATCTGGCGGCAATAGGACTCTCTTTCAGGGCAACCAGGGAGCCTTATAACACAGCCTGCTACCATCCTGAGGCAAGGGAAGTTTTCTGCTTGCCTTGTGCTCTCCACGTGCACTAAACACTGAGGATGGTATTTGTGATACCTGATTTTATGCATCTATAAATGATTCATTTGATCTGAGCTAATCAGCCAGGCTCTCTCAGTAGCCAGAGACACAGAAGCTAACCAGACATGGTCATGCCATTATTTAAGGTGGTTTACAACAACTTCTTAGGCTTCTTATTTCTCTCCACAGAATTCTGGGAGAGCCCAGACTACTGTAACTGTGATGATGTATTGTTAGCCCATTTCCTTTTTGTCCATCCTTATTTGTGATAATTACAATAAAAGTAACACTTCAATCCTATCTGTAAAACAGCATCTCTGTGATGATTAACAGGGGACAGTGGCACAATTTTGCTCTATATAACTGCACAGATACGAGTATTAATTATTTCTATATTAAGAAATAAGTGTGACATGAGTTGACAGCAAGGCTTTCAGCCAAGTGTGTAGGGGGAGTTTTCTCCTGTAGCATTACTGTTAACAAAGCTTACTAACTGAGACATTTCAGTTATGCTAATTAATTATTTCCTAATTCTTTGGCTTATCACTTTACAAATTATCATGCCATTTTGTGGGGTGAGAGCAACACTGTGACTGTGCTGTAGAATCTGTATTACTGGAGGTTTGCCTTGAGTAAGGAAGGAATTTTTACTCCAAGCAAGGAACCAGGACTTGTGATTTGAAAGCTTCTGTAAAATAAAGTATTGATTTTCAGTTTAGTTTCATTCATCATGTTACAAAATTTAGCAGTCTATCTGTCGTGGACTATACCAAGAATGGTTGTGACCTTGGAAACAATATGCCTAGTACATGCCATTTTTATTGATGTTGGGTCCATTTAGTAGGAATAAAGAATTGAGCAATGGTGTCCCCTACAATAAGATATTATTAGGTCTGTTTCACAACTGACTTGTAAGTCCAGAGAAAAGTAAAATATTGAGACATGATATAATTGACCTTTGAGGTGAAGCGTTGAGCATCATATGTCTTGTGCCAAATGCGTTAAAACTGATTTCAGCTCTTGTCTTTTTACAGCATGCACTCTGACAAGGACTTTTTGGTTTTTTTTCATTGGAGATCTGTATATCAGCATTGTGGAAAGATTTTTGGTACAGATTTTCTCTGAACTATTCTGTGGCAAGGAGCGAGTCCTTATCTTGTTCACTGCTGGTCAAGATAGTAGTTGGAGATATCTCCCCTTCATGGTACTGAGACTGAGAACCAAACAGCAGGTAATTTTTCAGTCCTTGTAGCTGTAAAGACAACTATCAGTGTGTGACTTGAGCTGAGATCATTGCAACTATTCTTCTGATGTTGCCAGCAAATTGCATGAAACAATAACTTTGTTATTCAATAACTGTCGCATTTATCAACTACAGTTGTGAATTAGAAAAGAAGTTTTGGAAAGAAAGATGTCCCTGTAATCAAAAATAGACTTAGTTTTGTAAGCGTTAGCACTGCAGAAACTATGATTCAGGGACCCATCTAACACATGCAAAAAGTATTTGGCAGAGAAGAGCCTTCAGGAGAAATTGTGGTATTTCACAAGGTGCCAGAACGCGTTGAATAGCTGGGTACAGCCTCTGTGGAACACTTGGTAGCGGCTCCTGCAAAGTGCTCCAAAGCCTGTGCATCCCTCACTGTACATTCTCATCTATCTACTTGCTTTTGATGTCCAGAAACAGACTCCCACGAGTTCCTGATTACCAAAATTACACCTACCCACTCTCTTGTTATAAAACCCTCTAGTTCTCCTGTAACAGTTGCTGGAACAGAGGAGTGCTGGGGGAGAGCCCTGGAGCCCACCGACAGCCGAGAAGTGCGAAGGCAGCACGAGGGCTGAAAGATACTCTGTACTGCATATCGATCGTTATTTCAAAATATGCATGTGTGGAATGTAATGTGTATTTTCCTTCTTAACTGTAAGAAACCCCTTTTTCAGCTTTCTATGAGGTTCACATCAAAACTCTCACGTGTCACAGGACCTGAAAACCCCCTTCCCTTTTTTTAAAGACACTTCATCTTGATAAGCAGGATTTCCAGTAGTATAACCGTGTGTCAATTAAGTCAAACAAAATAAAAAGCCATCTCACACACTCTTGTACTAGCCTGCAGGTAGGTCAGGCCTCATTACTCCTTTAATAAAGCCATAGCGATAGGATCACCCTTATAAAGACCAGAGGGCCTTTGGGATGTTATGGATATCCTACCCTATGTTCATTGTGAACTTCAGACATTTTCATCATTTGCATTTTCTGTGGAGAAATCCCTACAAACGTAGGAGCCAATTTCTAGTCACCTAGCTGGTCATATCCGTGACCCATAATTACAGAATTTGCGTTCAGTGAGCAATGCTCCTGATGTTTATTTTACTCACTACAGAGCTGGATGGAAGTACATGGGTCCATACTTATTTCAGGCTAAAAGCATGTAAGTGTTTAGCACTGAACCAGACGACTATCTTTTCCTGTTTTACCTCCAAAGTGGTTCTGTTATGAAGATCTATTCCTAAACTAGCACATAGATGTCACTTAGAAACAGGTTGTAATGGGAAACATTTGCTTTTTGGCTAGTTTAGTGCGTTTAAATGGATCAATGATGAGATGCAGCTGTAGGGTGGAGGCTCTTTAAAAGCTGCACTTCTCAGTGCCAAATATAATGAAATACGGATGACTTCCAGCTAACTTTCTGTTGATCTTCATATGAGGGGAAATTTTGCAACATGAGTATTTGATACTGTGAAGCTGTGCTGTGGAAAACAAACAAAAAAAAGAGCTATATGACAATTATAAAGGTAAGACAGAGAAAGGGAGGAAGCAAAAGCTGACAAAATAGGTGAAGTAAGTGTAAAATGAGCTGGAGACAATTGAGGATGACTAAGAAATTAGAAATGGTAAAACTCTAAGCAAAAAAGAGATTAAAATAACAGAAAGTATAACTGATAGAAAGACTAACAAGGAAATGATCAGCAGAAGACTGGGTGCATCAAAACAGCCGTTATGTAAGAAGAAGTTCTTCAGGAATAAGCTGTAAAGCTATACAAATTCAGAGCTGAGAAGGTTAGCTTGGACTCTGAACCGATGACTTATCAACAGAGGTAAAATTATTTTTTTGCTATGCTCTACTCACAACTCTTGATTTGGATTGTGTTACTTACCCAAACTTACATGCTCAAATATGTAAGAAAAGGAGATTCCTGAAATAATTCAGACAAATCTTCTTGATTCCCAAGTAATTTCCTTTTCCTCACTATATATCTACCACAGCCATTATCAGTTTATTTACCTTATCTCTGACTGTAAAATGGGAAAGTCTCAGTCATCTCATGCTAATCCAGCAATAGTACAAAAACAATAGTCTTTTGCCAGCTGAGAAATGTAACACACCACGTGGAGTTGCTCAGCTGAAAAGGAAATAACCCAAAAAAAGAGAAAAAAAAGCGCCCCTTACTTATTGTCCTTTTCTGCAAACTGCAGAGAATGAAGACATTTCTGGAGATAGCAGAAGTCAGATAATTTTTATCAGATCCCTAAACTTAAAGAATGCTTTGTGTGTAATTTCCAAAGAAATCCTCAGTTTGGGTTCAGCTGTCTACAGCACTTCAACCTGAAAAAAAATGCATTGCAGGAGAGTTAAATTAGTTGGAAGAACATCTGTGTCGGACAGAAAAAAACCTGTGTGGACTAACGGTGCTGATGGTATTATCCATAGGTTTGTGTAACAGAAGGCTTTGAAATTCTAAATGGACGAGGTCACTTGTGGCTTCTCTGAACATGTCTCATGGCGTCCACTGCTTTTCCAAGCATTTGTAGGACTGTATCAAAGCTGATTTTTCTTCAAAATGTCGGTGTGGCTGGACCATGGGGGTTTGCTGAAGACACAACCATGAGCAAACTGTTTTCTTGGCCTGCTGTTTTTGAGAACTGGAAACTTGAATCGTTTATGGGAAACAATGTCCTTTGGGGGTCAAATCCTAACTTCATTAGCTTTAGGTGGAGCTGGACCATCTCTGCCATGCCGCAGAGAGTGAACCATGACAACAGAAGCTGTTCCTAGCAAGTAGCTCTCAAGAAATTAGTGGGCTGTCTACAGCGTCCCTGTTACACCATGGCTGCATAAAGCGTTACGTATTTCAAATTGCTCCACCTCTGCCATCTAAGGGAGCTCAGCCCAACAGCGTATGTGGTAGAGGAAATAAAAAAGAATCAGTCCAAAACAAAGAAGCATTTTGGCAGAAAAATCCTATGACAGTCCCCAACCAGGTCTGGAATAAGGGGAGGAGGGGGCCCCATTGGGGACTCCCCTGGTTACCCGAGCAGGCTGCAACATTACCACAACACAGAAAAATCATCAGAGTCCCATTAGCATTTCAACCTGACCATAACAAGGAGAATACGGTGCAGCTGCAGGTTTGGCAGTCCTGCGTCAGCAGACGCTAAACAAGGCATGGTGTTTAATTTCAGAATAAGAGAAACTGAGACTAAAACCATCTTTCAAAACCATTTAGTTCATCCCCTTCCAGTTCCAAGTGGGTTGTTCCCAGCCCTCTGGTTTTTAGTGATTTATCTGGTCTGATTTTAAATGACTCAAAAGATGGAGTTTCCATCACTTCCCGTGGGAAATTAGTCCATGGTCTGATAGACGCAGCCAGGATATTTTCCTGATGTTCAACCTCCAGTGCTTTTCCTTTGTTCAGTTTAATCTCATTACTCCCAGTTATTCCCCCTTGGTCAGTGCTAAGAACTCAGCCCCTCTCTTCTGTGTTTACACCTTCACAGTTGGCTGCAGTTGTCTTCAGAAAAAACTGGTGGGCTTGAGTATGTATTATTCACCTTCTCAAATGCAGAGATTAAAAAAAAATGAGCAAAGGATAGTAAAAGTTCATCTTATAGGATGTTTTCAAGACTTAATCTACTTTCATTCACCAAACCCAGCTGATACCTGGTCATGTGTTTTAGGGTACAGGGACTGGTGACACACAAACCAACCACCTCTCTCCTACCTTGTATCAGAACTATGGGAACACAAGTTATACAAGGTGGGTGTAACGGATGTAGAAGCCAGAATCAGATTTCTATAATAAGAGGACACAGAAGTTAAAAAGTTGCAAGAAAATGTGTTTAGTGGAGTGGCATTAAAGTAGATTACCAAAAATACCTCAATGTGGGTGCTGTACTAGTTCAGCTTAGGAAACACCAGACAGCAGCATGGCAATTAATGCCAGAGAGACAAGTCAAAATTTTCACTTGGAAAGAAGATGACAAATCTGAAGCAGAAAGGCTGGTGAATCATAAGCATGGGGAAAGCTGCTGAGATGGTATTTATGGTGAGATCCTTCTGAGGCAAAGTACAGAGAGGGAAGAAAAGGTGACTGAACACAGCTATTTCTTGAGTTTGCAGAAAACACTGAAAAGGGGATGAGGATCCCTTAATAGAAAGGGATCGGATTATAAGAAAGATTAAAGATGTGGAAGCTGAAGTAGAATTGTGGAAGCCAAATGAAAACATGAAGAGTAACCTGAGCAAATCTCTTGAAAGTGGGAGACAGATCAGAGGAGGGAGCAGTAGCATTAGCTAGAAATAAATCAGTAGAGGCTTTTGTGGGACCCTTGAGAGATAACTGGGCTTTCCAGAAGCTTGGGCTGAAATGAGCATCAATTGAACAGTCTGTTCCTTGTTAGCTTTCATCATAAGGAAGCTGCTGAGAAAGATGCACCATTCCTTCTCCTTCCCCCACAAACTCCTGTCTTTAAAACGCATGAGTTTTACAAGTAACAGTTTAAAATGTTTTTAAAGTAACAGTTTAAAATGTTTTTAAAGTAACAGTTTAAAATATTTTTAGAGTAACAGTTTAAAATTAGAATGAAAGACTCGCCTCCAGATTTGAACTTTGTGGGAGCTATGAGTGAAGTACACTGATTCAGTGGACACAGGTATCAAAAGCTAAAGCAAAGAAAACCTAGGTCAGAACTGAGAAGAAAACCATGAATTATGATTGTAGATGTGCTGCTCAAGGAGCAGACCCACAGCAAGAAGGAGAGAGCACCAGGACAGGCAATTGGAGTCGAGGTCATGTTTCTTAAGGTGGGAGTGAATCCACTGAGGAGGCAGCAAGAGAACGTTGCTTTTATTAGGGATGAGGACTGTAACTTTGTGGCACTGACATTATCAAAGGCCACTCAAACAGCATGTGCACAAGCTCTGGGCTTTTGTCCTTTGCATGCAACTGAAAATAGAAAGAATGTTCATGTACTAAGTAGGACAAAAAACCAGTTGCTACAGGCTCAGGCATGGCTACTCCCAGGACACAGCATTGCCTTCCAGCCTGTCTGGACTGCAGCGAGGTGTGGAAGAAGATTTTCTGGCATATCTTCATGAGCTAAGCGTAAAGTTATTATTGTTATGTGATGGGCTAGTGATAGAAACTGGATGAAATTGTATGGAGACAGCAGAATCTCCTTTCAACTGGCTCAATCCAGATAACACCAAATAGCGAGACAGACCCTAGCCAGAGATGTCAAATCCCAGCAACGAATTTTTAAAATGTGTAAGACATTCAGATTTTGAATTTTAGATGTTTAAACATAATATCCTGTCTTGCCTTAGATAACCTTCTGTATGCTTCAACAATAATTTTCTCTGTGATCTCTTGCTTTTGTTCCTTATGCATTTATTTCTCACTGGACAGATTGTAAGGTTTAAGGTGGTGCATTTTCCGTTTGGCTTCCTACAGCATGGAACAAGCTGAAGTGTCTGGTGGCTGCCCAGTGTTGCCAGCACTCCAGTTCTCAGGCAGGAGTGAAGAAAGGCTGCAAAATGGCCAATAGGATCTCAGGCAGAATGTTTTGAAAAAGAAAATAAGTGTGGGCTTATGATGATAGATTAGATGTAGGGAGATTTTCAACACTGACTTAGGAGGTGTCAGGCTATGTCATTTTTATTTCATCTGAAAAGCAATAGGACAAATATAAAAATATTGTACAGTCATCTTTTTTAATTCTGCATTTTGCAGTGACTCCACTTAAGTCATTTGTCTAGATATTATCTGGCTTGGCTATAGTGGCGTGGTATGCAGTTTCACTTAGTTATCCATTTTAAGGATCAGGCTTCAACTAAAAAGATAAGAGAAATGTCAGGACAGAAAGCAAGAATCTGTGATTCACAAGATGTCACATGCTTGGGTTTCTTGACTGAAATTTCTGAAATGAGAACCACCTGCTCTTGGTAGTAATGCAGCATCTCATATTGGAAAGTCAAACAGCTATTTCAGTAGAGTCTGGAGGAAAAAAAACCTACAAGAAAGAAATTCTGCCAGGAGCTTCAGCAGCAGTCCTGTGAGACCAGAGAGGAAGTACAGCAGATCCTTCAGAGTTTAAGAGCCCGGCAGAAGGCTGCTAGTTCCAGCAAAATTAAGACAAAGCAGAATTAAAGATGCAAGAGTAAGTAAGACAGTAAAAGAAACACAATGAGGGAGAAAGGGGGTATTAGGCAGAAGGCAAGGTGCAGCAGAGTATGATCTAGCAGGTAAGCTACTGGACAAGGGGTTGAGCAGCTAAACCCCAGCACAAGTGGCCGATGCTGTGATGAGGGCGTACCCTCAGGATGCTGCTGTTAAATAGGGCACTTTGCCCTACGCAGTGCCACTGCTGCAGTGTGAAAGAGAATTGACACTGTGGCTCCTATGAGACCTTCTTTCCATTTTTTGAGGCACACTCCTTATAGCTCAAAGGTAGAGCCAATATATATCTCTAAAATTAGGGCTGTAACTTCTCAAAAATCTAACCCTCTGTGCTTGCCCACATCATGTTTCTGTTGTGAAAGCCAGCTTAAAAATGTCTGCAAACGGCCAGCTCGTAACACTCTTATCTAAAGTAGCACTTTGCTCTTGGCTGTCACTACACTTGGCTGTCCACTCAATTAGATGAACTTACACATTTTTCTGAGGCGATTTGAAAACATGAATAGAAGGGAAGATAATATTCAGAAAGGAGAGGAGTAGAATCTGGCCTCGAGCAATACATAATATTTGGGTGGCAGGCACTGAAAGCGTTCAACTGTTGCTTTTGATTTTAATTGCAATAGAATTTAAAGGAATTGTAATTAATATGACATGAAAGCTCAGATGGAATGGCCTGGCATAAACCGAGCCTGTGGTTAGTTTAAACATCTATCATGCTGACCTCTTGTAAATCAGGGTCAGGAAACAATGAGAGGGCAGGCAAGTGTTTGCGCTGTTGTTTGCTGACTGGCTGTTCAAAGGAATGCTGGAGGAATGTGCCAAGAATCTGGCTTTGTCAGGAAAAAAAAAGTTCATGTTTTTGAAAAGACTGACACATCTTTAGAGACAAAGAGGAGTGAGCTGGCACGCAGGTGAAGAACGCTAAAATCAGAAGCAGGACTTCTAGAAGTTTCTCCAGGTGTTCCAAATAATTAAAAATAGGAGAGGCAGGAGGCATCAGGCTGGAAATCCCACATTATGCTGCACCTGTGTGCAAAACGAGTACCAAGGGTGGGAGCAAGGAGGGGGTTACAGCACCTTGGCTCCATGTAAGGGCCTGTGCAGGAGCCTGCCCAGTTCAGAGCGACAGGTAGAGCAAAGCCAGGGTTGCTGAGGTAACTGTCAATTGCAATGCACTGAGGAAAGCAGGTTGGAAAATTCTGGCATTGCTGCAAAAATCTAGACCAGAAGCTAAGGATGAGGCCCACTATATATTTCATACTGTTGTCGAGGCCAAGGACTCCTCTAAAGCCCGTTGTTCTCACTTTAAGGCTGCCTTGGTGTGCCACAAAATGTCACTGGAGCAGCACCAGAAGACAATTTCCTTGTTGCTGAAATAATTCAACATTTAAATGGGAGCACTGTGGTGTGCTACCAACACACACAAGATGTATCGAAAGATGGACCTGCTGCCACAAGCACATGCATGGAAGAGCATAAAGAAATTTAATTTGGATAAGCAATCTGGATGCCACCTTTGAAATATGTGGGTTGTAAGGAAGGAAAGTGAGCATCCTTAGTTAAAACCAGGCTTGTGATGGCTCCCTTAACTGTAATTTCTAGGATCAACAAAGTAGAGCTGAAGTACACTCAGTAGGCAGTCAAGCAGTAATCCTGTGCCTGATTTAAGCTGTTGAACATAGAAGTTCTGGTATAGCTCTGGAAAATAACTGAGAATATGAGAAATTGAAAAATATCTTGTAGCACATAGTAAAAACAGGAATAAAAGCACTGACTTTTAGTTTGATCTGGTTTTGTATGTCCACATTTCTCCTAACAACTGTTATTACAGGAATATTATACATAAATAAGAACTACTTTTTGTCTTTCAGAAAGCAATTAATGCAGATGGTGGCACACGAATACTTAATTGTATATTTAAGAACTAACTTTTAGAGCAATTTTTGTATGCCGACTTTGTGTTGAATTAACTTAGAAGAGTCATGGCGACTTCCCAGGATTTTTCACCTTAGATGAATCTATAGACAAAAGATCAAACCACAAATGCTTATTTTCCTGGAATGAGTAATTAGAAGGCTTCTGAAAAGTCTTCTGCCAAAGGGCTTTTTGCAAAGTGTATTCAGGGCAGAGGAAAATTTAGAAAAAGCCCAACCCAAAGTTCTTAAATAATTGTTTATAAGTTTGCAGGTCTTTATCCAATAGCTATCAGTTATGGTGTGGATAAATATAGTACCATCTCCTGGACAGTACATTTCCCTATACATCAAAACCATCAGGAGTGAAAGCAGCAGCTCCTGTCAACATGCCAGAGGACATTAGTGTTTCATGTATCTTGGTACTATAATGATGATTAAACCTAAACATGGAAATCACCTACTTTCTCGATTTTCAAAATAACTTCCCACCCACCCAATTATTTCAGTTGGAGCCATGGTCTGGCAAGGGAATGGTAAGTCAGGAATGGTATTTTTGGCCTGCAAAATACATGTTTATAAAGCAGTCTGGGGGCAAGAGTGAGAGCCAGCAGAGGGTGAGAAAAACTAGTTCTGGAAAGAAGTTGAATAAAGGCAGCACTGGCAGTCAGGGAGGGCAGCACACACCCTCGGGAGAAGAGCAGCGATGTTTAAAGAAGTTGACTTGATGGCATTTTTTTATTTAGAGCTTGTTTTCAGTGAAGAACTAACTCCTACATCTTTACAGTTTTAAACGGTGATCCCATCTGCTCTGGCGCTGAGAGCTGAGCCTGGAAAATACCAGCAGACCTCAGCAGGATGCTGGAGCTGGCACTGGTAACTGCGGTGATGACTCTTCTCTGCCACGGCAGCCTCCGAGTCCTGAGGGATCACTGTGCTTCTGGCAAGGTGCTGGGGCTGCTACATAAACCAGAGACTGTGACAGTCCTTCTCATACTCCCAACTCAGCCCTTCTAAAAATGGCAGGGTGGAACATCACTGTCCCTGTCCCAGCTCAACCCAAGTCCGTAACTCCATAGGCTCGGCCGATCAACAAGAGTTGATATTCTACTCTTTTTTTCTTCCTAGAAATGGAACTTGTAAATTTTTGTAATGAACTTTCAAAGTCTGCTTCATGGTGGCTGAGAACAGCTATGACCTGCCTTTCTGTCCTCAGGTAATGAAGATTTACCTCAACAGCTGTGACTCTCAGAGGACATGGGTGGGTGAATATTTGGTACCGTGAACTGCATGATCACTTTTCCGTACTATTTAGTAACGTATCAAATGTTGTACCAAAAAAATTTAAATTCTCATAGTTAATAATAGTGCAAGCATTCATGTTGTTAGGCTGATGCCAGTATACTAAAGGAGGCTAAAGAACTGCTTCGAATAACATCCACACTGAAAATAATCCCATTTTCATGCGTACATCTATACTAACTAAAAACTGTGCCTCTGGTCTGGCTAAGACGCATTGGGGGCTTAACTCGGGGCATGTGAGCAGTTGTGTTCATTTGGTCTGTGTTTCTCTGTGGGAATGGGTCCCGTATGCTACAGCGTCAGTTTGCAGGTCAGAGACTCCTTCTTGAGCAGCTGTACATAGAGTTTTCACAACCTATTTTGACTTCACAAAACACTGTTGTCCTTCTGCATAAAATAATTTACATGTCTCAAAGACTGCTGAAGCTGAGACAGTCTAAACACAGTTGAAGAGATGGAAAATAACACCGGTAAATCTGCACCCAATTGAAGACTTCAGATCAGCCTGGGGCAGTGCCATGACGTGCCTTGACTTCCTTCTTCCCTTCTGCACAGGAAATGTGTTCTTATATTTGATTCTTTTTTTATAAATAACTGGAACATAATCAGGAAAACACTCACTAGCTTTGGACTCCAGCTTGTGACCCGTGTGGGAAAATATCAAAATATTTTGAGGCATATTTTGACTAGGCTGCTGCAAGATAGGGCTGACAGCATCAACTGTGTGCCAGACCTGACCTGGATAAACCCTCTTCTGTGCTTGTCTGAGTACTGGAGCTGGAAATACTGCAGGAAAGCGGGATGTTTGTTGTGCTGATTTGCATCTTAATGGCCAGATTCCTCCTCCTCCAGCTGCAGCTGCTGCCTAAGCTCCAGGAGCAAGCGAAACCATGCTGGTCGTGGCACACTGAGTCCTCTCTCCATGCTCACAAGCCTGTTAGCTTCTCCACTGATAGTTTTGGACACAAACCAGATATTTTTTATCCCCTTAAGTATTTTCTACTTTTTGTAAAAGTTCCCATGGAAGACCAGTAACTGCTACCCAGCAGAGCGTCTCAGTGGCTCGGGGGGTTTGTTTTCTCTATGGGTTGCAAACTCACTGGTGTTTGGGCCACGTCTCCAGATCACCCTTCACCTCGCTCCCAGCACCTGCTGAGCTTGGAAGTTGGGTTCTGCCCAACATGGACTGTGAGGAATCAGGAGAAATGGAAATAAAGATCTAAGGAGTAGGGTCAAGCCCGAGATGGGAAGACCTAAAAACCTCAGAAAATAAACCTGAGAGACTCTTAGGAACAACACTGAGATCTAATCAGATGGAGTAACATGGGTGTTTAATGTGATTGATTAAATTTCAGCCACAGAGAGATTCAGATTGACCTTACAGAGCTAAGACTGCCTCGTATGCAGCTTAGGCAAAATAGTACTGGAAGCTTAAATTGGGTATTTGTAGCTAAAAGCCTGCATGCAGCTAATAGCATCATGTTATTATGTGAAATGCCTTCTGGAGGAAGAGAGACAGTTTCAGTTTATTATGGTTTTCTTTCCCATATGGTACAAACGGGCCTAGGACCAAACTGGCTCTCAGCAGAAAGCCTTCCATCTCTGCACTCATTCGGCATGTCATATTTAAACTGATTTTAATATCCTTCCTGTACAGTCACTGGTGGATCCATTCCAATCATATTCTACAGTTAAAAGTTTTAACAACACTTCATTTTTCACCTGCTTTGACTCTTCTGCTGCTCATGCTACTGTTGGATATTCATATCTCATCTGCTTTTTTGTCTCTCTGTGCTAGTGTTTATGATGAACTATTATTTCCAAAAGCTAAATTTTGAGCACTCTCACCTGATTCCAAATTTCCTACGAAGCCAGAAACATTACCACAATAATTCTCATGAAACCCCCCCAAAATAAATCAATTAAGTTACACTTGCATGACTCAGAAAGACAAAGAGATATTCCGGCCCACATCAAAGAATGATACAATTGTGCTTGCCTCTCCTTTTCATTCTGGTACCTCCTGTTCTCACTCCCAGTCTATCCAGATCAGGCAAGAAACATATTTTCAAAGGTACTGAAGGATGC
Organism: Apaloderma vittatum; assembly: GCF_000703405.1. Taxonomy (NCBI): domain Eukaryota; kingdom Metazoa; phylum Chordata; class Aves; order Trogoniformes; family Trogonidae; genus Apaloderma; species Apaloderma vittatum. Next base: position 49,092 of record NW_009707882.1, on the reverse strand, counting down.
AGCTAGGCACCCATCCAAGCAGGTGAAATCCTGTAAAATTTTCTTGGATACTTAAGCACCTTCAAAAATCTGCCCTTGAATGTTTCAGAACATTTCCTGGAAAACAACAAACATTTGTGAGTGTCATTAAAAAGTAAAGGACTGGCAAGAATTTGGTTAGAAGACTCCAGGACAGAACGCAACACAAAAATAGGGTGTAACTGAAGAAAAGAGATTAATACTTCTCATAGATTAGAAAAATGGAAAATTACTGAGAAAATACACTTTAAGATAACTCTATTTTCTGGCATTCCTTCCAAAGCATCTTAGCTGAAGTCCAATGTTTTTCTATGCAAATTCAACAGCTATGAAGGCACAACATGTATCTTCCAGCAATAGAGTTGTCCCTTGTATAAACTCATGACTTAACAGTGCTGACAAATGTACAAAACTTTACTAGCAGTACGACCAATGGACTTTGGAACATGAGTAGTAATGATTTATTGTAATGAAATTTTGCGTCGCAATTAGAAATTACATTTTCTTACCATTACCAGAGGCCCAATCATGCAGGTCTAAGAGAGACTGCTGATCACAATAATACAAGTCATTTTTGCCTCTTTCTGGTCTGGGAAAAAATGGGAAATTTTTCATGCTGCTCCTGAAACAAACTAAAGGTCAGCCTTTGAATGGTATCCAAACCTTTTTTCTCTCTTAGTATTACAAATAAGTTGCTGTACAGAAAACTCCAGCAGTTTGTCGGTAGTTTATTGTTCCATGCAGCAGCAGAAGGAACAAGTCATGACAGCAAGTATTTAACTAATTGATCCTAAGTTTCTGCAGATTTGGAACCGCTTTATGGTCCCAAACAACCTCTGGCAACAGTGAAAGGTTCAGCTGCAGATGCACATGTGTTCCTGTGAAGGTACAAAGAAAGCAAGCATTAGTTTATTGATAGAAGGGAAGGTGGTGTCAGCCAGCACTTCATAAATGCACAAGAAAGTAGCCAAACTACAGCTGAAAACCTTCAAGGGCTCTTACAGAGCCTCATCCAGAACCGATGTCTAAGAAATATCTGGTCTTCTCTGTGTGTTCTGCAAAAACCTTTCTTCTGCATGTTAGCACTCCCTTCTCTATGTTTATCTTTCCCCTTTTGTCATTTATGCTAAGCGTGGAATATTGCTCTTCCTTAAAAGAACTGTCCTTTTAACACCCAAAATAATCCCGCAGTGTAGTTTATGGCTTGTGATCAGTCTTTGTATCTGGCCGCGTGTGGTTGTGGTGTCCTCGTTGCACTGAATATTCCTGGCAAACACACCAGCCGCTCCCCAGGGGTACAGACACCATGAGTGCCGGCACTGGGACAGCTGTGTGTGGCTGACTTCCCAGAGCAAGGCACGTCGCCTTAAGTAAATAATTGCAAAAGGTGTATGAACTTAGGGTGAAAGATTTTATTTTTCCTCCATTTTATTTTCATTTTGTCAAGAGGGTGGGTAAAGTCCCCGACACTCTGCTTCTCTCACTGACAAGTTTCAAACGGAGACCACTGTAATAGGCACAGAAGGAGGTTGACTCATCCCCTGGTGAGCACAGCCTCAGCTGACTTCTGGAAGACTGAACTGAGGTACCACACACCTGCGTTACCCTGTATGTGTAAATTTCTCCCTCCAACCTAAGGAGAAAAAGAATTTAAGATACCTTTCCCAGCACATTTAGATACTGCATACATCTCAGACCTTTGTATATAGACTATTGGGAGGTTTTGGAAAACATTAAAAAAGGTAAAAAAGGGAAAAGTATTCCCAAATGTGATGGGTTTAAAAAAGGGCAAGGATTCCTCTGTCTCTTACTATGCTACCTTGTAATATTTTTTCTTTTGAGATTCTCATTTTAACTGAAAGTTTTCTAGATAGTTAGAATCAGTCACAGTCTGCATGTGTAACAAGTTTGATTACAATAAAGGTTTTCATTGCTATTTTATCTGGGAAAATCGAAATGCAAACATGCAGAGAAACTGACCTGGCCTTTATCCTCTTCAGTTTAAAAAATATTAAAATTTTAAACTTCAGTGCTTTTACTGAAATATGTTACTCATACCATAGAGCAATAACGATGACTCGTGACATAAGCACGAGTTAAGAAATTCACTGTGTATAAACTGTTGTGATTTGACTCTTTCACAGATCAGAAACTGTTCTCCATCTGACTATCACCTACAGTTAATACTGTACTTTTGGGGAAACTGTTGGAATTGTACATTATAGAACTTTATTAATATAACTTGGAGGATTAACATAATATGTTCAGGAAGTAAAACACTAATAGTAAGCAATCAAAAAACCAGACACTGGTTTCTACTTTGTTCAATTACAAATACAAGAATGCAGCAGCTAATTCTATTGAAAAAAATACATTAATTACAGACCTTTTAGACTATTTAAAACCTATTTTTAAAGCAGAAACTACTAGATATTCAGACCATTTCTATAGTTTGTAACACAAAATCCTAAATTATATTCAGTTAACCCAGTTGCAGGAATTATTCTTCCTACTTTAGCTTTCTTTCCAGAAAATCACCTTTAGATATTTTGGAAATGGACTAGAGGTAAGCACGAATGACCTAAATAAAGTCTAAAACTTGATGGCTGCTAAACATTTATGTAGCTTTAAACAAGACTACTGCCCACGTTAATCTGTATTCAACAAGTAGAGAAAAGATGCTGGTGTCAAGAGTGCATGAGAAGAAAAACTCAGATAAACATAATGTCCAGACAAATAACAGATTATAAATAACATCCTCTCTTCTTCAGCAACAGACCTTGCTGAATTAATTAAAAACCAAACCAAACCAAACCATTGATTTGTGGGTCATAGTGTGCAACTGCAACTGAAAAATGTTTAGTGACCTTTAAGATAAAGGAATGGAATCAACACTATTGAATCAGGAGAGAGGTACAGAACAAAAAAATATATGATTTTGTTAAGCCATCTGAGCACCCTGAAGAATCTAGAATGCAGTATTAAACACACATATATACATAATTACCTGTTCCCAGTAATGATATTTTGTAATCTGATTATTAAAGTAATTGAAAACTAATTTGTTAGTGGAAGCGTTTCCAGCAAAGGGTAACGTGGATGGCAACGGAGACATCTGGACATGCTCATACAGGTACAAAATTCAAATACAACTTCTGAAATCTATATAGTGCTTTTTCACAATGTTAAAAGTATGATGGCAGGAGGGAATAAAACTAATTTGAAGAAACGTTCCAGTTCTTCTTATCTCTTATCTCTTCTATAAATCTGTCTTTTCTATTAAGCAGGTAGATTTTAATAATTTGAATTTTCCAATGAAACAACTTTAACACAATCTGAATTATGAGCAGCTAGAGTCCTTTGCATTTTCACACGAATTTGACCTTTAAAGGTCCCTTCCAACCCAATGCATTCTATGATTCTATGAATTTCACATTAATTCAGTTGCTACTTTTATTGTTGTTGTTGCCAAAGGTGGATCATTGTAGCAAGGCGAATTGGATTGTGACTTTTTAAGAAGAGAGGGAAAAGGAGAAATAACCTAACGGATCTCCTGGACTAAGCCTAAGCATATCTGCCTATGCAATATGCTGATATTACTAAATCCATGGAAATCAGAAACGCTCAGAAAAACTTTAACACTCCCATAAAAGAAAAAGAGATGAAACTCTCACCAGCTTCTTCCAGGGACCATCCGCATGTGCTTTCTTCTCTAAAATAGGAGGAAGTTGTTCTATGAGGGAAAGCTTTTCAGCAGAAATCTTTAAAATTATAGGTTAAAATAGCGAAGAAGAGAGGCCTAAAGCATTACTCTAGTGATCACAATAATTCTTTTATATTCTTCATTACATTAACATCATGGGTTTTATCCAAATAAGAGCTTATGAACCACAGGAAACATACATAAGGTATGTTTAGGTTACCAGTCAGACGCATATTTTTGAAGAGGTTTTACAGGATGTGTGAAATATGCAGAAGCAGGAAATCAGACAACTGTGCAATGTAACAAGTATTCTTAATGTTTCTTTATTAGTTTAAAGGAACCTGAAGCTAATAACAACCTGCCTCTTACAGTTCAGAGCAAAGCTGTCGATATACATCTACTTACTTTGCGTTGACTTCCCCCAGGAAGTTGTTGAGAACAGTTACATACAGTAGAGAATTAATTTTTTTCACACTTACTACAGCATATAAATTAACAAACTTCTTCAAACATGATGTATAAGGAAAGGAATGAATCCCTAGAGTCTACAGCATTCATATGTTAACTGTGTTTTCCTGTACATTTGTTTCTTTTTTTTATACAAGTCTTCAACATCGTCAGATCTGTATTCCTAAAGACTACAAATGGTTACAAAAAGTCTCAACTTAGACAAGCTACTAAAATCAAATCATATATGAATAATTGTCTGATTAGCATTAAACTTTTGTGCTCAATGAGATTTAATTAAAAATATAGGCGGAGGAGAACACTATACTTTTTTTTTTACTCATTTATGTCCTATAGGAGTAAGGGAATACCACACAGAAATTGAAAACTGCCTGTCATAATTTTGTCTTGATTAATATTCAGCACATTAAACAGGTTAGATCTACAGCTACATGACATACCAAAATCATGACATCTTCCAATTTCAGATCAACAGCATCTTGCAAAGTTTCATTTTTTTACCAGCACTGTAATTCAGCACATTCTGAGACATAAAATATCTGTATGGAAGAGGCAGTAATGAACTGCTATGAGTGTACTCTCATACAACATACAGCTTCAGCTGAAACTTTTGAATTGTGGAATTAAATCAAAATAATGCTTTCAACCTGGCAGCAGCATATCTGACCAAGATTAAAGCAATACTGAAGTCAAGAAACTCTGTAAAATAATTTTCATGTACAGAACGGCACTTTTGAATCTTATACAACACAGTGAAGTTCATGAATTGCAATGGGTAGAAAGATGGACTGAGCAAGGAAAAGATGCATTCACAATGAGACTCGAGGCAGACAAATTATCAGTCGACAGGCATCTTATGTGGTAAGTTTAATGCTTAGAAAAGGAAGTAACTTTTTAAGCTCTCTAATTCACATTTTAGATAAGAACTCTCTCACTTCTGTAATCAGAATCTCTGGAATAAACGCCTTAGTATAGTGAGTTGAAAGGCAACTGTCAAGACAAGAATTCAGCTGAGCCATTCTTCTGTGAGATGCTTGAGGGAGTGTAGTCAGATTGCTGCTTCAGTGAGCTTACAGATCTTCAGGTGAGGATGTTACTGCTTCAGACTCTGTATTTTGCTTTGCCATGATCATTGATAACACATATGTGCTGAAAAAAATATAATACTAATTGCAATAGCATAGATTACTTTATTATTATTTTTAATGAATTGTTCAGAAATACTTTTGCTTAATCAACCTAGTGATCTTGTAATTACTACTTTCTTTCCAGATATCAGAGACCTGGAATGGAATTCTGATTTCCCTTTCTAGCTACAGCAAGTTTTTCCTCTTGCAATTCCCAGCTTTGAGGTCCAGCCCTGGGAGAACCACAGGAAGCAAAGACAATGACTTGCACCTTATTTCCATCGTTATCTCATGGATAAAAGGAACGGGCAACACAGCAGTAAAAGTCCAAACCTGACTGAACTGTAGCTGTGTTTCACTTTTTACTGCTATCTCTGCACGTACTGGGAATGGTGGACCTGTGAAGTCCAAGGCTCACAGAGGATGGAAGCGTAGCAGAGGTGTGACTTCTGCTTTTAGGCAGAAGAGATGGGAAGGAAATGCTCAAAGGCTGAGCAGTGACTCCTGTGGATTATGTGAGGTTTCGCAAGGAGTTTTGCACTCAATGAAAGGATACCAACCATGACATTAAAGCCCCAGGGAAGAAGCTAATTACGAGCTATTTAAGAAGCCCTAGAGAAATAAACCAGTGATTTTTAAAAAACTTTTTAAAAGAAACTTACATTTAGATCTCTGAAGTGCTCGTTGTAGTCTAAGGCATAACCTACTACAAATAAATCTGGAATTTCAAATCCATAATCTGTATTGAGACAAATAACAAACACCATCAGTACACGACCAGTGGAATTTATATAGCCCTTAAATTCACATGTTGGTTGTAGTCAGCCATGGTTCTGTTACTTTTGACTATGAGACATCAAGGTCAGCGGTAACCCTACACGCAGTTCCCACTCACAGACTGTTTGTGACGGGCATGTGAATAGTCAGGGGAGAGTTGTGTACTGTCACCAGTGGCACAACAGACACGTTGCATAAGGAAGCCAAAATCAGAGCTGAAGAATTCTGCCCACATTTGGAAGCTCCATGGGTATACATGTGTGATGACAACTGTCTAGTATCACACTAAAGATGAAAAAACCAGAACAATTTTAATTTGGAAGTAATTTTCAGATTTATGTATTTTCTTCTGAGAACAGCAAAAATTATTTTGCATATTATGCTACCAAAACTTGTCAAATACTTCCTAAATTAAAGCCCCAACCTTATGAAGGCTCATGCACATGCTTAACAAGGTAAATGCATGCAGTGTAGCTGAATCCTATAAGTCACACACATTAGGCCTGTATCTTTTTGATTGTGAAGGTCTGTGCAGTATCAGCACAGACTCTTTCCAAATTGTTCACTAAGTAACTAGAGAAAAACAAAGCCTTATGGACACAAAAATAGGTCAGCATAAAAATTTTACAGGTAAATAATTCATTCGGTTGTTAAGAATTGTGGGTAATAGACACCAGAGTCATAAATTTGAGTCGTGAGCAAATGACACGGTACCGTCAGTGTTTTACAAGACTGATCACCGACGTTTTATAAAATTCATCACAATAAACAAGGATAGAACCTGTTTGATTTTATATATTTTTACATAAAACTATTAAGCTACTCTTCATGAAGTAATTTTTTGTATTTTTTTATATGTTTAACATTAGTGAGTCCAGTCAAATACATACTTTATTTTACTGGATTAAATACTAAATGTTAGAAATACCACCGTGTAAAACATTGTACAACGAAACGTTTGGGTCACAGTTTGGATTATTGGGCTAAAACTACAGGGTTGTGCCCAACATTGAGTAACCTTTGCTTCATAAAGTTTCCCTGTCTCCCACATCCCAAACCAAGACCCTCCATGCTGTCTCCTCGTACTCACCTGCCTACTCTCCTTCTACCCTCCTCCCCAGCTCAGCTGACCAGAGCCTTCTTCAGTAGCAAATACTGGTCGATCTCTTCTAGATGGATCTATTCTGTTCAGTATTTAGCCACATACCTGTTATTACATCATTCATTCTATTAAGTCTAGAATGACAATAGCTCGGTATAGCTCCATTTATGGCTTCATCATAGGACAGTACAATTACCAATAATTCCAAGAGAAGTGGTGCTGGTGTGACACAAACAGAGCAGCAGGACGGAGTTTAAAAAGCCAATTTATCTTTTGCTTTTTGCAGAGTGGGACTTAATTATAATTGTTTGCCCTTTAAACAATAATACTTCTCAAAAAATAATAAAAAGTATCCTATTGCAAAAATGTAAAACTTGTGAATAACTAGGTCACAATAAAACATCTTTCACATTCTTTCAGATTCAGATGGAATCCTGCAGCTCCTCCCAAGAGACACAATGAGGAAGGAAAAGGAAGAAGTGGACTTTCTCTTCTATATAGTTTGTCAGAGTCAGCAGATAAAACACTCACCTCTCATGGACAAAATGAAACCCTTCATAACTTGCCTGTAAAGTTAGTACTCTGCAGAAAACATCAGACTATAGGGAGGCTAGTCTTTCCAAATCACAATTATACAAATTCTTCCCTTGCACCCCATAGGCCCATTGCCAACTGATATTTTTCAACGCTTCTAGCAGTCCACAGAATGATATGAAAGGAAAGTGGCAGAAGACTGGTAACTTTTTGTACTGTCATGTACAGATTTTCACAACAACACTTACAATCTGGTCTGTACCCATCAGGCCGAGATGTTCTTTTCACCAACAAACTGTAATTAAGAACAAAATAAACCCCATGTAAATCTAGTATTTACCTGAGTAAATAATAACTATTCCCTTTATCAAAAAAACCTTCCAAGCCATGTGAATCACTGTTCTCGTTCTGCTCTTCCTCCCGAGAAAATCCTGTTGACAGGGACGAGATAGGTGTGTTCCCCTTCAAGGTCCATCAGTGCCAGTCTTGAAATGGCCAGAGGATCACTGTCGCTGCAGAACAATACAAAAGCATCTCTCCCTCTCCTCTCCTCTCCTCTCCTCTCCTCTCCTCTCCTCT
>NW_009707882.1:19248-40639 GCF_000703405.1 Apaloderma vittatum | reverse complement strand
TCTCCTCTCCTCTCCTCTCCTCTCCCCCAACTCCTCTGCAGAGCTACTCGTGCTGTACTGCGCCATGGAATTATAGACGCAACTCAGAATGGGAACCTCCACTGGAAAATATGTTGATCTAGACTAATTAATTACTAAGTTTTGTAATCTTTTACTCACCTTGCCACTTTAATCATTTTTGGCTTGTATTTTTCTATATTATTAAGCAGAACCTTCATAGTCCTTCCAGTTCCAACAATATCCTTACAAAACATGAAAAATAAAATAAGTAAAAAACAAAGTGAAGCTGAAAAGAGGAAATCTGGATAGTGACTGAGCAGTTCCATCTTCTTATTTTATGGAAATTATGTATTTTTCCCAGTGTATTGTGAGTCATAACCAAAAAAAGTTATACTTGAGCTCCCTCTCTTTGAAGCAAGCACTTTCTGCTCATAAAGTAATCAGTTAAAGCACTGTCCACTTCCTCTTGAAAATAGCTATGGTTTTAGTACTTGGGATGTAACCCAGGACTGGAGATGGCTTTACTGGGCACTGCAAGGATGCAGGGATCAGAATTTTCATATTATGCTCAAGACTACAGTATGCCAACATCTCTTCCTGCCAGGACTAAATCTGCCCCATTTGTTATTCTATTCGTTCAGTATAAAGAGTGTTCTCCAGGGCTGCTGTTCCTAACCTGATCTGAATGAGATCAGCAGCTACCGGGCTACAAAACTGACCATGACATGAAGAGCAGCGGTTGATCCTGAACTCTGTGGGTGGAGATTTTTCAATAGTAACACCTTGTCTCTGCTCCCCAGCTATCTATTAGCATTAACAAAATTTGCTGTGGACTTTTTTCATTTCTGTTACAGCAATTAGCATTTCCAAACATGGAGATCATCACAGCTCTTCAGGTAACCATCTATCTCTTTTAGCTGATGACATTTCTTCCCTTCTTTGCTAAGAAAAGACATTCCAACATTCCAACTCCTTCATTACACTGTCCAGCTTACTTTGCACACAAGCAGACAGGGTCTGAGGTGCCCTCTAAGCACTCAGGTGCTTTTCCAACATCTTACGAGAGAATCACCTACATTAAATAAGAGAGAATTTGCAACACCAATGAGGTGACACATTCTTTTCCTCTACAGCTGAACGCTGCTGAATTACATCAGCAAGATATCTGTGATAGGCCCTCCCCAGGGGACACTGCAGGATGCAATGCCAAGGGACAGGAGTCACGGGGACTTGAGAGAATGACTGACATTCTCAAACAACGTGTGAATAACCCTGAAGTTGTAAAGCATGCGCAGGGCCATGCTGCTATTTCAAAGTCATGCAACTAAGAAGCGCAGGGAAACACTGTAGTTGATTCATTGTCCCCCAAGAAACAGAACAACTTGCAGAACAGGAGCTGATGAAATTATAGGAAGAACGAATCAAGTGATGCAGAAACAAAGACTCATCAGTATCCACGGCAGAGCATCAATTAGAGCAGCAGCAATGTAGTCTGATCCGTCATGCAATTGCAAAAAGACTGAGAGCACATTAAGCAAAATCAACTCCCCTCTTGGCCATGTCCCAGCTAAAGAAGTGTAAGCACAGACAGGTTTTAGAAACTGAACACACAGTCACTACTTGAGTATGTGACTTTATCTAAGTGCAATATGATATAAGCACCCAACTTACCTCCACGATGAGAACATTCTGAAAGAAACAAACAAAAAGGAATACAATTACACAGTATTCACAAACTAAAAGAAACAAATGCTTGAAAAATTGAAATGTAGTGCACATGTACAACATGGTAGGACACAAGGAGCTTCCTGTTTTATTTTTGTGCCCGGAGAAAGAGCCAGCCTAAGATCAAGCCCTACAGTCAGGGGCTGTGGCTTTATTCAGCTCTGTCTAAATTATCTTCTTTGTGCAAGAGCGGATGTAGCTTCAGAAAATAAAATCAGATGGAAAAAACCCAAACGGGATAGCTTCACTTCATTCCGGTGTGCCTACCGTGTACTACAGTGTACTCTGCAGTTCACTAAGATACCATTTCCAATGTTAATACGAGACTATGGCAATAATATATTTACTCTGAAATAAATGCTCTTCCTCCCTTCCCCCACTCTTTCTTTCTTTCTTTCTTTCTTTCACCAGACTAGCCTACGTTCCACTTCTTTTCTATCAGGCTTGTTGGCTTTGCTACACACGTAACATGGAGATTGTCTAACTTCCTTTTCCATCACAGAATCCCAAGGCTGGGAATTCTGAGACAGACTCAAACACCACAGAGAAGAAGGGTGTGTTCATAAACAGCACACCTTTGGCAGTTTAATTAACTGATATGTAAATATTTTTTTAATCTTCCAAACAGAAACTGTTAATATAAATTATCCATATTTACATTCAGGCTGCAGTTCCTCCTAATGATTACAGTGCTTGGTAGGGAGACGTTAGAATGCTTCATGCATCGAACAGTGCAGAAACATGTTACCACACACTGTCCTGGACCTGGATGCTTCTGAAATGGCAAAATACTTGGTAAAGGTGTGGAGGGAACTCCCAGTAGTAGTTCAGCAGATGTCAGCAATGGAGATATCACTCAAGAAAGCCACTAATTTAGACTGAGCTCTGGTGGAATATATATTAATCTTGGAGGGTGGCTCCATTTTGATGTTTTCATAACAGGTTTCACTGGTGGTTATCCTGCTTGGCACTCCTGACTTTCAACCTCTCGGCTGCTGACACAAACAGCTCTGGACCTGAAAGACCTAGTGCTGTGGAGGCAAAAAGTCAAAGGCCTCTTAATGACAGAAGTCCAAAGATGTCCTGCCTCTAGAAACTTCTTCCTTTAAGAAAGAAGGGAAGTAATGACAGTCCTCTAGATAAGATGAAGAGACCAAAACCATGTTCAGGAGAAACTTTTAACAGTTGTGCAAAGAAACATTTTCTTGAAGGAAGCCATTTGGATCCAAAAAGGGTTTGGCTCTTATCTGGCTTCCTGGATGATGTCATATGTAGGAAAAACACTTCCAAAGACCAGTCCACAACACCTGGGTCTGAGGCATAAGCAAATCCCTTGATGCAGCAAGGGACACCTGAAGATTATGTGCAAGAGTAATGGTTTAACCATCCCGCAAGGAACTTACACAACCGGTGATATATGTAAATATTTGTGTATATATACATACATGCACATATATATATGCTATAGGGCAAGAGCAGGAGAGTTGACAAGGAAAGAACCTCACCAGAACTAAAGACTGAAATGAACTCCTGTAGCAAAGAGCACACAGTCCAGGATGACTGTGAGTAGCACCTGGGAAGAGAGGCTGACCTGACATTCCGACCCATTCTGCAGTTTCACGCATCTCTTGCTGCTCTTCGTACTGTTGACAAGATCTTTCCTCTCAAAGGAGAAGCACACATCTTCCAGTGGCAAGACCCATACAGCAGCTATGGCATGAGATGGGACATACCAAAGCTGACATTGCAGAGGGCATTAGCAGACTGTGCCAGGGTGCGGCAAAGGCTGGTTGCTCCCTGAGTGGAGGACAGCCATGAGCCACGGGCAGCGCAGGGCCCAGCCCCACAGTGCCCCAGCGAGGTGAGCAGGCAGAGCTGAGGCTTGTTCAACCAAGAGTGCAGAGCACCAGGTGTGTTCATGGTGAGTAGGCAGATCTGAGGTCAAGCTGAGATGGTCAATCCAGAGGTTGGGGTTGGGTCCAGCGAGAGTGACCGTGATCAAACACAGCCTGCTGATCTCCGCGCAGCTCCACAGTGATGAGACTGGTCCGAGGTTAAACTGGGAGGTCAGTCAGTGTGTTAGGGTCTGGATCAACCTCTCTAGTAATGTACAGGCATGGCTGTAGCTGAGCTGAAGATCCGTACCCACACAGCATCCTTCAGACATGGACTAAATGCTTGGGGTTGAGCTGAACTGAAGCTCCTGTGCCCACAGGGGTGCATAGGGGCCCCAAGTGACATGGCCATTAAGGCCTATTAGTGCACACAGGGCTGTGACAGACTGAGAGAAAAGCACAGTCCTGGGACATTTTATTGATAGACAAATATGTTTCTTGCTACCACAGCCACTTCAGCTATCTTCATGATCAGCAGAAGAGATTGTTTTGCTTACTCACAAGTCGAAATGATAAAATTAGACAGATCGAGGGGACAGCAGCCTGCCTGGCCATGGAATTGGGGTAAGACCAATAGGGAGGAGCAGATCTTACTAATTAACTTGTGAGAAAAAAATCATAGACATTATACACATTAACAGAAAATGGGGCTGAGGACAACATGAAAGGTCATCAAGATTATTCTGTTGGCCTGAAGAATCAACTTGAAACTATCCCTCACAGACACCTGATTTACCTGTTCTCGAACACGATGAGGACTTCAGAACTCCCCCAGGCAATGCATCTCAGTGCCTCAATATCTAAGAGCAAAGATAGTTAGAAAGCTCTGTTGCTATTTGACCTGAACTTGTTTTGCAGTGGACACAGAAAATGCTTCATTTTCTTCTCTTTTTAATTTCTTCTGTATTTGAAGACAGATGTATTTCCTCAGTTTCCTCTTCTTCAGATTAAACAGTGCCTATTTATTGAATATTTTCTCATGAGTTATATTTTCTAGCTTTCTGATCATTCTTTTGCTCTCCTTCTGGAACTTGCCCAATTGGTCCCAATCATTCTCCAGTTGCAGTGCCCCATACCAGAGAGGCCTTTTCTAGTGTTGAGAAGAATAAAAGAGCCACTCCTTTCTATATATTCCAGTACAAGAGTTACACCTTTTACAAAGGTACGCTGCTGTCTCACGTGCAACTTGTGATCCACCTACCATCTGCAGTTCAGAACTGTTGCTTAGTCAGTCCTTCCTCACTTAAGTTTATGTAAAAGATTACTTCTATACAAACACAGAAGGTAATATTCATCTATATTGTCATTCCATGTCATTCTCTGAACCAAATTCTTAAAATAATTTAAGATCATAATACTATCTTGTAGTATTTTTCCAGGTAGTATCACTACCATTAAATGCTAATTCCGTCTTTTAAATCATGAGTTAAATATTGTATATTCCCTGGAGAATGTGCTTTAATGCATCCAGTCTGACAGTGAAGCATAATTAACTGTTTTTGAGAACAGCTTTCCAACCAGTTATACATCTAATAGAAATTTAATCTTGCTTGTCTACATTTCCTTATCACAAATGACTCATATGAAAGAAAGAAAATTAACACAGATCCAGACATGCCTGAAGGGGTTGTCTGGCCACGAGAGTGATAGTCACCTGCACATGACTTCAGCTGATGTGTAAAATCCGATATTTATTGACTAACTTGAGAAGGAAGGATATTGGTGGACCGTAAGATTGTCCCCCCAGCATTCTCTTATTCTTGCCTCTTCTCCTCAGAGTCAAGGAGTCCAACAGTTGCAAATAATATGCAGTGAGAGGTTTGGTCCTTTGAAAGTCCCTTTAATGAGGCAGTTGTCTAGGTCAGGAAACACAGATTCTGTTTTGTATTATGCACGTTCTCATTATTTCCAAAACATGGTGGATTTTCTGTGCTATAGAGAAATCCTGCATGGAAAGACTTTGTAGTGGAAAAGCCACTAAAAAATAGTCAGATATGAAAACATTTTGTATATATAAATAAGCAGGCATCCCAGTCATTGAGAGCAATACATTAATCCCTGTTTTGACTAGGCAGGGTTACTGTGACTAAAGTCATACTTAACTTTTGCTTATAACTGAAGGTATTCAGAATGGTTTGCCATCCTCTGGTACCAGAATCCACCTCTTAAAAAATGACATGATGCACTGGGACTCCAACTGTATTGCTCCTTATCTCCAACCTTTCTCCTGTTGAAGCAGGAGAAGACTAGATAGTGCTGATGTGTAACTAAAACTGCTTGAACTACACTACCATATCCTCGAGCAGATGGATAGAAGAAGATAAAAGAAGAATGCAATGGATACAACAAATTGGTACATAATCAGCAACGCTACCGTCATCCCAAATGCACAGCTGGCTGCATCCAGCATATCTTGCAAAAGGTCACAGTTGTGTGAAAGACTTTATTCAGCTTCACCTGTGAGCTGGTGGGCAGGAGACTGGTGAAACTCATCAGCTGGTGGTGCTACAGCAGTAACTGGTAACTGGACATAATAGGAAGCTAAAGGACGCTGAAGAAAAGATCTTTTTCCAAGTATATGTGTTTGAACTCCTGTACCACATAGATCAAGACTGTTCTGTTCTTTCAGACATATCTCAGACAATTGCAGAGGAGGAAACCACATGAAAAGAAAAGTAATTCAGCCTTCTGGCATGCATTTGTTATTTTCTATCTATTTTTGGAGCTTGGAGAACAGGAAATAGGAATATTTACTGACATGCTGACTAGACTGAAGATGGCTTAATTTCTGCTTAGAGCCATCTTCACCAATACAATCTGTGAAGTACATCCAAAAATCTAAAATTGATGCTAGCATATTTACAGAGAACTGTAATTTTTAAAAAAAAAAAATGGCCTGGAAAGAGTTCTTATATACTCCAAATAAGGAAGTCAAGCCACTCTCAGAGACTGAAACACCTTTCTACTGAGTTGTTGCAAGGCAATCAGCAGCTTTCATTGCTGACGGATCAGAGGGATGGTCGGGAGCTGACAGATATGGGTGACTGGGATTCATCCTGTGTTTACAGCTACTTCTACCAGGTAGCTGTAGAATACCCCAAGTTGGAAGTGACTTACAAGGATCATCAAGTCCAAATCCTTGTTCCTCACAGGACTACCTAGCATTAAATCATATGACTAAGGTCATCCTCCAGATGCTCCTTGTGATTTGACAGACTTGAGGCCCTGACTAATTCCCTGGGGAGCCGGTTTCAGCAAGCAGCTATTCTATCAATGAAGAACCTTTTCCTAATGTCCAATCTGAACTTGCCCTGATGCATCTTCATTCGATTTCCTCGTGTCCTGTCACTGGTCAGCAGAGAGACAAGATCAGCACCTTCCCCTTCAGTGGCCCCCTTGAGGAAGTTGTAGACTGGGATGAGGTCACCCCTCGGCCTTCTCTCCTCCAAACTCAACAAACCAAGTGACCTCAGCTGTTCCTCCCTCCCAAGTCTTGCGCTTGAGACCTTTCACCATCTTGGTCACCCTCCTCTGGACGCACTCCAATAGCCTGATGTCTTTCTTGCCTTGAGGCACCCAGAACTGCGCACAGTACTCAAGGTGGGGCTGCAGCAGTGCAGTGCTTCCCTCTCTTCCCTACGCTGGGTAGCGATGCTGGGCATGATGAACCCCAGGACACGGCTGGCCCTTTTGGCTGCTGCCAACCCAAACCCCCAGACCTCTTTCCATGGGCCTGCTCTCCTGCCTCGCAACCCCCAATTTGTACATATAATTAGGATCACCCCAGCCCAGGTGGAGAATGCAGCACTTGCTTTTGTTATATTTCACACACGTGGTGGTTGCCCAGCTCTGTAGTCTGCCAGATCTCTCTGGAAAGCCTCTCCACTTCCGAGGGAGTTCACAGCTCCTCCTGGTTCAGCGTCACTGACGAACTCACATTAAAGAGACACATGTTCACATTTATAATAAAATTCAATGTATCTGTGAATTTTAAAATTTTTAATAATGGACTGGAAACCTGCAAAAATTCGAAATCTGTATTTTACTGCTTCTCAAAGCCACGTTAGCTTACACATAGCAAGGAAATAGGTTGTTATTACCATACAAGTAAGAAAAATCCTGACTTGTAATAAGTTGAAAAATACTCTAGCACTGAGTCAATACTTTTCTATTGTTTACCTTTCCATAGGTCAGTAATAAATGGAACACAGTCAGCTAACAAGACCAAGGAGTGCAATGAGACCATGTATGCCTCCTGCCTGGTGGCAGTAACTGCTACGGAAACTATTTTTCACTTTCCTGGAAAACAATAACGTGTTTTTACTAGATTTTGATTTTATATTGCATTCAGAGGATTGATTTCAAAAGAAAAATTGCTATGAAATAGCAGTGCTTTGGAAACAGCACTGAATAAAGAGTTTGAGGGAAAGATTGTCTTTGAATTCACATAAAATGTGAAAAATTAAGAAGGTAAAATACTAAGTTGCAAATTTAGCAAGGGGTAGTATCTTCCTGGAAAGCAGAAGCTCTGCTTAAGTGGTTAAATAAACAACCATACTTAACACAATACTACAGCTAAGAGGACAAACACAGCCCTTGCATGTATAGCAAGAAAATCAGGTAGGTACACAAAGAAAATATCCTCTCCTTAAATGCTTCAGCATAAAATCAGTAAAATAACATGCACATACATTTGGAAAAGAAAAAAAAAGCTGTTAATAAAAAGTACAGAAAGAACTTAAGACTGAGAAAAGAAGGATTTTAGACCTGGAAAAAAACACCTTACAGAGAAGTAAAGTTTGGAGCAGGAAGTAATAGCTTTTATTTAATTAACAGCCCAGTTCCCAGTGGGAGAACATTTTTCACAAAAGAACTTTGACCTTCCAGCCTACAACCTCAAAGAGACCACAAAATACCTCCAACAGCTGAGCCTGGGAATAAAAATTCAGAACTGCTGCATGGACTAGAAATCATGGGCTCAGTAAAATACTGGCTTTACAGCACATTATAATCTTCCACTGCAGCTGACCTCCAGCTCATTTATCAGTGTTCAACAGCTGATAATTTGCTTTCTTATTTTAGCTCAGAGGAATTCTTAACATTTTTATCTGCCCTGTTGTTTGTGGCACAGATGATCACATAAGGCAATCACTTTTTTCTCCTAAACTGTCTGATTATCACATTACGTGATATTAAAGAGTTTCTCCAAATGCGTACTTAGTTTGAAGTCGCTGATCCTGTTCAGACCAACGGAAGAATCTGCATGCTTGAAATCTTGTTTCTTCCAGCTATATCAACTGCCCGGTACTATTTTCCTGCTACTAATTCTGCCTTCAAACCTTGTCCCATTTACATCCTACAGTATGTCAGTACGTTACAGCAGGCTCCCTACGTACTAGTTTCTCTAAAAGAAGCTTAGGTAATGGATGATAGGCAAATATGCAACCATACGACAATATGAATTTGTTAATGGCAAGTTGCTCAGTCTGATGGGCAAAGGTATTAAAAAAGGCCTTAGTGAAAGGCAAAAAGCTATGGAAATTCAGAAGAGAAAATTATGATAATGGTAGAACAGTTTGCCTAAGAAGGAAGTGATTGACTTTGGGGAAGAAAAAACCACGGTATCTTTTTTTGTGGAAAAAGCAGTTAAGGATGGCAAGTGTCAGAAGCATAGACAGCATTAAATCTAATTAAAAAAACCCCTAGAACAGCAAAATCAACTGAAGATGGCAGTTAAGCAGAGTTGCTGAAGATGTGGAATACTTCAAGACCCATAAAATCAGCCTCTGAAAAGATGAAAAAGGCTAGTGCTCACCTAATAGGAATACAGTAAGATGTAGAGATGACTTGCAGACGTGTAGAGCAGATTTGGTATACTTCTATTGCCATTTAAATAGTTTCTCATGTACATAATGTTCTAAAGAGAATGTCATTCTTTTTTCTGCAAATTTTTGCATAGAAAAGTAGTTCATATAGGAAGAGAAGGCACAACATTAGTCAAGTCAGTAAATACTGAAAGAGAGAGAATAATAGGTATAGAATTAATAGAATTCTGAGAAACAAACTTGTAATGGTGAAGGAGAGATTAATAAGTATTTTAAAATAGAAAATGTTACTTCGTGTTAAACAGCTGCCACATGTATGGTTTATTAAATACTGAAATATTAACATATTTTGGAAAATGCTGTTCTCAGAACTGTTAGAACTTATGAGGTGCAGAGAAAATGATTCAGTAAAATAAGAGAAGAAATGAGAGGCATAAGAAAAGGACGTGAGATTGAGGAGAGCATCAGAGTAGTGATGGAGTGCTCAAACTAACACAATGAAGTGCACAGAGAACAGAAGACATGCACTTCCTTTCCTTCTTGATTGCTATTTATTACCTTCCACACTGTTCTGAAATGCCAAAACCACCGTCTGTCAAGAAGATGCACTTAATATGAACAAGGGGAATAGACCTTCATAAAGAACACAAGCACTGATCCATATTACAGACATACAGTATATCAGAAATTCACTGGCTGCGTAACTGTCTTACTAACTACATAACTACTTTGTTTTAATTAGTTCTTATTAACCTAACAAATAAGAACAATTAATTTTGTTCACATTCTATTTTTTGTAGGTATAGTGATAATGATATCTGGATCTACTTTTGACATCAAGTGCGTAATAGTACTTAAATGCAAAATGGTATCAATTAAGTTTATGATTTTGTCTAACTTGTCGCATTTGCAAGGAGACAAGTCGAAGTGGTACAGGAGCTTTTTTGAAAGCTACAGGACATGTTATCTATGGAGTGATACACCAAGCGACTCGTTCCAGCAGACACTTTGGACTACAGAACCAGCTCTTGGGACAAAATAAAGGTACATACAAGTACAAGAGGAAAATGGCAGTGACAACTCACAACTCTGGTTCGGCTGAATCTACTGAAGATATGAGATGTTTTAAAATTTACTCTGTTTAAATGCCACAAATACTTTAAAATATGTTTTGGATTTTACAGTATTATACAGTATGATTACAGAATTAATACTAAACAGGGTTATATTAGTTCCTTCATCTCATCTACATAAATTTTCATGGCCATCTTGCTGTGAAACAGTGCCTCTAGTTTTCTGGACAGTTTTTATTATCTCCCTATTTAAAAAATATATTTCTCTTTACAAACTTTAATTATAACTTTTACCCAAATGAGCATTTCAGCTTTAAAGTAATTGAAAACTAAGCAGCTACTTAACTACAAAATCAGCTAATGAGAAATTTGATGTTCACCACTTACATTATAGAAGAACAGATTTTGAAATTATATTTTCTATGCATAGAAATTAATAGTTACAGAGCATTAGGGTCTATCTATATCAGGACTCATTCTTCAAGTACCTTTATGAATGATTCATGCCACGGAAACCTTCATTCTTGCCTCTGTGACCTTCTTCACAAAAGAATAATTTCAAATTGTGGATGATTTTCTTTAGGTTACAGTTTGAGTCTGTTCTCCATTCTCTCAGAATATTTCTATTTTTCTATTTGGATCATTATAAATTTCTTCCCAGGCTTATAATATTTTTTAAACAAAAGCATACTGTAGAGAAGTACAGAGAAGATATTCTTCCTTCTGAAGAGCTATTATCCATAACAGCCTCTTTTTAATTAGCTTTTAAACGTTTTGCTTTCCTTAAGCTTTCTCGGAAAAAAACCCCACATTTTCATAGAACAGTATGTTCATGAATATACTCAGTAATCTTTTTTCCAATAATAAGTAATGGAAATGAACTAGTTTTTCACTACGATTATAGGCTAGTCAAAATTCCACGTATTATTACTTAATGAAGAGCACTTTAAAGATCAAAAACTCAGAATCTTTTGTCTGCAGTTTTCAAAACTGTTTATGTTATTGATGCTTTTGAACTTTACAGAAACTGAATGGAACTTACATTCTGAACCCATGCTGGCACACTTGAAAATACCTTCCATGATCATTAAGTTAATGGGAATTAACCCCGTATATTAATTTTTCAACATAATTACAATCTTTTCTTAATAAGTGCTCCAAGAAGGAAGAAGAAGCACCCAGCTCGCTTAACAGCAGGGAAGCTGAATTGTATCAGCAAGTCTTCCACTAACTCTGTCAGTGACTTAGAATGGTTGCTAAAGCCAGCAGTTTTAAAAGTCAGCAGCTAAACTAAGGTACTAACAACACTTCAAGGAAAGATTTACATTGACTGTAGGAGGCTCTGAATCAGACCACAAATGGCTGATTAGTAAAATGTGCTGAATACTTGCGCTAATTGCTAAAGTCAACAACAGATGGAGGAGTTGGCACCCGTGGACATAAGGCCACTCCTTCATATATCCAACTTTAGGCGTCTAAGTAGGAACACTCAAGCTCAAGCTTTGTGTCCCAGTTTTTCAACCAGTAAAATAAGCCTTAAGGAAACCCCACTCTCATATCATAGTGAAAATGCTATTTAATTGTTCGTACATCAGCTGTGTCACAGACAACCGCATGTACCAACAACAGCCGAAGGTGCCCTTTCACCAAGTCTGCTCCCCTGGCAGCTCCAGCCCTCCCGGCTCTGCGTCATCCGCTCCGTGCGCTGGGACCTCCTTCCTCAGCAGCAGCCGCCTTCCTTCCCAAACCAGCCCCTTCCCGCCTACCCAAGATCCCAGAGTCCTTACCCAGCAATTTTAAACCATACTGATGTTCAGTCATCTCCCCAACTATCTCCTAGCCTTCCAAGAGCCAAATTTTATGACCTGTTCCATACCTGGGAACAGCAGGGCTCTGCCAGTGAGAAAAACGTCACTGGATTTTCGGTATAAGGAAACTACTTGGGGTGAAATTTGCCCCCTCTCTCACACACATATGGATGCACACAAATATACAAAAGTCCTGCAAAAGAAAATAATGTTTTGCCCCTGGGAATTAAAATGACACTAGAAAGGTTGTCTGAAAAAAAAAGATATAAATAACAGAAATCATTCCTCAAGAAAATCTGGCATTGGAAGATGGGGAAGGGGAGATGGGCTTGGAAGCTTAGAAGGTGTTTGGACTATCTAGGAAAGAGAAATGTTAGGTAAGATGAGTTGGTGCACTGCCAATTCTGCCTATAAGGAAGAGAAACACACGTAAAATCACCATAGAAAAACAGGTAGCTCCAGTGTTTGAATATTAGAAAGTAGCACATGAACTCTTATTTCCCAAGAGTGTGATTAAAGCTTTAGTGGTAAATTGGAAACAAACATCCAGCAGGAGTATTTAGAAGTGCAAATTGAAGACATATATATATACATATCACTAAAATATTCTGAGTAAAACAGCATATTTTTCATTTAAATTCTAGTTGCATCAAAACCTATCCAATATTAATGAAATATTTGAAGTTGTTTTTCTCCTTTTTCTTGTGTGCTACAGTACAACAAAACAAATTCATTTGCTGCATTTCAGTCCCTTTAAGAAACTGATATTATTTAGTGCTAGCTAATAAAAGAGTAACTACACGTACAGTACAAATAACAAGAGAAGTATTATGTTGCCTTAATGCATAAGTAAAGAAACCATTTCTGACCATTTTCCACGTGGACCATTTGCCTAATGAAATCAGCCTTCCTTCCACCTTCAAAGTACTGCTTCGTATTACCACGGTTGGATGAAAATAGCCTTCTCACCAGCTCAAACCACTGTCTTTCATTACCACAACCCTCAAGTACAGTGCAAAGCAAACCCAGTCATATAGCCAGTCCAATCCTGAAGTAAAAACAAAATCCCATTTGATGATCTGGGTTCCACTGAAACTCGAGCAATAGGCAAAACTGTGTTAAACGCCTCATACACTAAATGCAACAGGGATACTCAACGTGCAGTTTTCTTGCATGCACCCACCAAAGGCAATAAAAACAAGGCTCCGAGACATAAGCTCAGGGGGAGCATTCCAGCACAAATTTTGCCGACAATCTCACTGATGGTATGTGTATAACTACTGGGAAATTCCTACACTAGGACCAAGGGGCCCCATTCTGACATTTTGGGGTATCTGCAATCTGAAAGCAATGGCATTACAGCAGTTCAACAGACGTTGATTCCAGTATTAGTATTTGTGAGTCCATGTGTGCATAGCTTTTCTCAAATGTTTCTTAGTAGGCATATTTTCTTTCTTAAATTTAAAATTAACAAACCTTCCCAGTCAGCTTTGAAAGATCATCTCCTCCCATTATCTGCATATCTTGCATAGACTGGTCATTCTGAAAGAAGAAAGACCAAATTTTGAAATTGGATATAACGGTATAAAATAAAAGTATAAACTTTTTTTAACCTTTTGCAGTCTTGGTTACCAATATTCTCTTGTGCTCGTTAGTATTGATATGTGTCAAAACCACACTCTGACTTGTTCCTGTGGCTTCTATCACCTCCTGATTGTATTTAAGCTAAGATCAAGATCCACGCTTTACCAAACAAGAAAAAGCTGCATCATTCTTTTCAAATTAAATAATGTTCCTTCACTTGCTATTTCTTAATATGACAAGTGTTGGATAATGTATTTGTCCCTTTCACACTGGGAGGACAGAGGCATCTCAACACTTGGTCAAACACCTGTAAGCACATTCTTTTTTTTGGAACAGTCTTTAGGAACACAGGCAAAATGTGCTTACATCTGTCACTCACAGTGAGAACTCAGTTATTTTTGAAGAAATTCACTCAGTATTCTTTTAGAGGAAAAAAAGTTTTTCAAAAATAATCACTTGTTATCAAGAATAGTTTCAGCGTCCCATACAGATTCAAGAGCTTTGGTTTTGTTTTTTCAGCTAACTCAAAGACAAAATCCTTGAGGTCAATTTCCTAAATATAAAATACTAACAATCAGGCTGAACTAGATGCAACAGAACAGTATGCTTCAATTTTCGTATTAGAAAAGGTATTTTTTCAAAAAAATCAGTGAAACATTTTTTGCAGACATTACAAAATTTATGTTTTAGAGATTTCTAGTTGAAATTTGTTCTCATGGAAAATTCTCAACCAGCTCTAGTTCAAATTTATTATCAGCAGTATGCATAAGGGAGACATATGGAAGCCCCACTTTTAAGGGATGACAAAAGAGGCCTTAAAGGAGGTAGTAAATTAAAAAATACACCGTCATGGCCAGGCTACAAGAACTTTCCAGAAAAAGCAAGAGAAAAACTAAGTATAGTTAATGTGGGTTTTTTGCCAATCTGGTACATGTGTTAATCTAATCTCCCAAGCCATAGGAAGACAACGTCAGTACCAGAATTTGACATCAGTTTACCAATAACATCGGCAAGCTTTATCTTTAAGAATAAGTGTATAAAAATGCAACCCTCACATACTTTGCTTTTATTTCACAAATCCAGTGCTCTGAAGTCAAAGGCTCTCCCACAAATAAATAACAGGACAGCAGGACTTACACAGCAGGTGAGGGCATACTGGGCTAAGGAGTTTATAGCTCTTCTTCTTCCCCTCAAAAAGCAGAGGTAAGGACACCTGCCCGCACAGATGGAGACAGCATCTGCCCATGCTCACGGCCCACATGGCAGAAGTCCAGGGACTTCCAAGGCACCTTTTGCAGCCACTTGCCCAGAAGAAACCCAACAACCCCAGGAACTATCCCTGGTCCCCATAGGAAGGAGCTGTCTAAATGAATACAGCCTTGCAGAGTAACTGTAAGTAAAGGTTGCAGAATTGCCCTGATCACAATCTCTCCAGGTTTGCACATTGCAGACCCACCAACAGGCTTTCCTCAGGCTCCGCTCCCCCAGAAACTCTCATACCACAGCTTTCTAAGATGTCCTTAGCAGTCACTGCCTTACAAGACAGTTTTTGGACCTGCCTTTGGTTTTTCTGCAGCAGATCTAGGAGCTTTAGATCCTTTTCATGCTGCTCTGATTCGTTTCCTGGGAAACAGAGCTGTCAGGAATGAAGGTCACATCCCATACGTTTTCTAATACAAGTTTCAACATTTCCTTAATTTTTGCAGAGAAAAACATAAAAAAACAAACATCCAAACAACAAGGCAAGCAACTGATTTCCTCAGAAGATGATTTTAAAATTAAATACAAAGTGGAGTTAGAGAAGATTTTAAGTTCAGGCTTAAAACCATAAGCCTTTTGTTGTAGAGCAAGACAGGTCACTATGAAAGTCAGGGACATATTCAGGTCAAGACTATTATAAGACTGTAAAAAGCAGATAGTTTCTAATATCTACCACAGCATGTGTAACCCAGGCAGTGACAAAATATTTTTTCATTTCCAAACGAGAAAGTCTAGGATTTCAACCAGCACACAAGAATTACTGAAGAGCCATTTTGCTCTTAGCTGCTAGCTGAAAAAGAGACAGGAAAAAAAGATAACAGTGAAGTGCAGTGATTAATGAATTTATTTATTTTTAACTAAGGAAAATCTCTTTCAGCAGTCTTCACTGTTTCCTTTGCATTTGGTATTTCTGGCTCCAGCTTAAAGGAAGATGCTGAAATAGCATCTTTGTTGCTGGCAAGCAGTTAAGCAAACACAAAAGCCATTGAGAGCTGGGGGATCACAGCATCCTGTCAATCTGCATATTCACACACGGGCTGTTGTGATACAACTGCACACATTTATGAAAAATCTCGTGTTCCAACGGGAGAACGATTGCTATCAGAGGACAGGGCTGGGTATTCACTGTGCCTAAAAATCATACAGAAAAATGCAGCTCAGAACCCTCTAGCCAAGGTGCTTTCAAGAAATTTAAAGAAATTACTTGCATCATGCAGAAGAGCAATTGAAAAAAAAAATCAGATCATTTGTTTTAATGCCATTTATAACTATGTTTACATGCATCACTTAACTCATACTGTAAAATACACACCTGCCAAACAGCAAGACTCAATACCACAATGTCACATTACCGTAATCATAATGTTCATATAGCTCATGTGCACACTATGGTTACCATAGGAACCTCTCAATGCTTTTTTTCTGAGTTCTCAGTTTATAATCTCAAAATAACATTGCACTAAATGTTAAGTACAATAAATGTCAAGAATGAAAAAAAAATCCGTTTCATTCAGTACTAATTACTGTCAATTCAGAACTGCTTGTTTCATTTGCATAGTCTCAAGTCATTCAGAGCTTCTTTTTTCCTCTGGGACTCATTCCATACCTTGATGAAAAAAGATGATTGAGTCTCTAGGACTTCTTATAAATACATAGATGTGAATTAAAAGTTCAATTTCTGTCACCCAAAGTTCCTCAATACTTGTTTTTAAACACCCCTAAACCCTATTGACACAATTTTTGCTGCTCAGTGCTTGACACCAAATAAAATGTCCCAGACAGAGACATATCAAAATCACACTATGTTCTGGACAATGCAGCATAAAATTTATTGCAGCTACTTCTAACACGATATGATGCTTTGTGTCACATCCCTAAACCTCACCCAACGCTATATTTAATAATGCAATTCTGATTTTTTTCTGTGTTTAATAAATCTGCATTTTCCAGGATAAAACTCAATCTCTTTGTATCTACTTGCTGTGTTGTGCTTTTTCACCTGTTCAACTTTGGTTTATAATTTTATTTCATTCAGACCTTGTCAATATACATCTTCAGATCCTATCAATATTTGATAAATGAAAGCAAGAATGTTGCTATTTCCACCTCCATTTTTCACTACATGCAAAATAAATCTTTCTCTGCTCATTGGAAGTATAGATATTTAAATTCCATCTATACTAAGTCATGTCTTTCAAACTGAGTGGGGCTTAGAATTATTACATCTCTTTTACATCTCCTGAGATCAACATTTGAACAGAGTTCAAGTTACAAGTGAAATGAGTTGGGTGGTCTTAGGAAAATTTATTACAAATAGCATTGCTCATTTCAGAATTGCACCAAACTGTGAACATCTGTTACTCTTCTAAAGAAACAGAATCTGGAGTACATTAATACTGGGCTCAGTGAAACAAAGATTCTTTAATCATGGCAAAAAAAATAGGTCTAACATAGCAGTTTAAACACATAACTAAATTATGAAATATGAACACCAGGTCATTATAACACATCTAGTTATTAGTGTCTGCAGAGTTCATATGGAATTTCTTTGAAAAAATGTGATTACTTTTTTCTTCAAAAATTCATTGAGGAAACTCTTATCACAGAAGGATGTGACCATCAGGCCCGTTCTGCTTTGCTGTCTGCCATGCGGGTGATACAGCAGATCTGCCACCCTGAGGATTCCCATGAGCACAGCCCTCTCACTTCACACCAGAGAATCTACTCCAACCCCCCTGCAGTGAGCAGGGACATCTTTAACCAGATGAGGCTGCTCAGAGCCCCATCAAGCCTGACCTTGAATGACTCCAGGGATGGGGCCTCCACCACCTCTCTGGGCAACCTGTGCCAGTGTTTAACCACCCTCATTGTAAAAAATTTCTTCCTTATACACCAAAATTTCTTCCTTATACCCAATCTCAATGTTTAAAAACATTACTCCTTGTCCTCCCACAATAGGTCTTGCTAAAAAGATTCCCCTCATGTTTCTTGCAGGTTCCCTTTAAGTACTGAAAGGCTGCACCGTCATCCCATCTCCTACAACTCAGTTTTCCGGAGAGGTTTCGACCAAAAAAAGTGAATGACAGACCTTCACTTTCAGTTGTCCCTTGGAACCACAAGTCACTGAATACAGAGCATCTCTAAGGCTTCCCTTATCCCTCCCTACTGGCTGAGTGAAATGGTTAGGACAGAATTACTGCCTGTAAGGTTTCTGACTTGTACCCACAACTGCTAGAGACTGGAAGACAAAAGTCAAGCACCATTTCACCAAGAGGTTTTATGCGACGTGTCCACTAAAGCACATTAGAGTTCAGTCTCCACATTTTTGTTTTTGTTAAGACTGTCAATAACTGCACGTGATCTATGCTGCTTCTGTTCTCATAGGGTGACTCATGACCTTGAAACATCTGCCTTAAAAACAAGATTATTCTGTTCCTAATTTGTGTATCCGAAAGTTAAGACATCTAAATCCATGCATCCTGGACTCCCTTTAGAATCAATGGAGAAAGCAAGATAGATCACGTAAATCAGTTATTTCACCGCATGGGAAAGCAATAGCAAGTGACTTACACCTAAACTAACTGTGAGAAATCTGAAGGTAGGTGAGCTGAATCCCAGCCCAAGAGATGAGATCAATATTTTCTTCCTTAAAATCTCACTGAGTACTCAGAAAGAAATTATTTTCAACTGCATTTATGACAGGCACATAAGAAGCAATGATCTTGACTATTTTCCGTTAGTAATATCCTAAATTATCCACTCAGGCTCTGTCTCACACAGATGTTTAACACAATTCTCCGTGGTACCACTTCAGGATAATTGGCTTGCACATTTACTCAAAAGTTTAATTTTAATGTAAGTGAAATATACTTAAGGAGAAATTTCAAAAGACACTACCAATCTAATATTTCTTCCAAATTATGTCATGAAAAAAATATTAGCAATCAGTCTTTGCAGCTTTTTAAGAAAAACATTATGTTGGATGATTAACAGAATTCTACACTCTAGAATTCTTGGATCAGAAACAGAAATTTACCTATATCATTTAACCACTGAATAATGAAAACTATTTGATTTCATACGTGTGAGGTTCATGATTGTTAAGAATAGAGTCTCAACAAACCTCAGTAAAGTAATAACTTGCATTATTTATTACTGGAGGAAGGATAGCGACCAGGTAGGCCACGCTAACTGTAACTTTGAAGGTGATCTGAACAGTTGTTTATGGGCCAGTTAGCTGAGTCGGTTAGAGCGTGGTGCTGATAATACCAAGGTCGCAGGTTTGACCCCTGCTCAGTCCCTGTGTGTTTCCTGATCTAGTTGAGAGGCGTCCCTGTCAACGACAGGGAGGTTGGATTAAATGATCTCTAAGGTCCCTTCCAGCCTAGGCCATTCTAGGATTCTATGATTCTGTGAATGGCACTGAGGGAACAAGGTGGAAGCCATTAAAACCAATGGGAAGATAACATCTGCCACTTTAACGAATGGTGAGGATTTGAACAAAATTCTTGGTAGGTCATACAGTAAAGAGGAGCTGAGACTTTGAAATACCACATGGATACAATTAGCTTATGAAATGGATATATGTTTTCACAGACATGGCTACAGTACACTGCTACGACAGAAATTGAAAATGACAGAAAACCCAAGCAGAACTGCATATTCTGGCATACAAATTAATACATATTTCAGACATGTTTTTCAGTTAAGAAAAAGCATAATGCTGAGATAAAAACAGAGCAGATATGACAAGAAATTACTTTCCAGTTCCTATCTTCCAAAAATGAAACGACAGAAGCAATGTCTCACACAATTTTGAAATGGAAGATTATTAAATTCTAGGTAACTTAGCTGCAACAAACCTACTCATAATATAACCAAGTCTTCTGCACTTAAAAAGCAGCTGTGCAGAAATTAATTGCAGGTGTTAGCATAGTTTAGATGTATCTGCAATTATAAAGACTTCTGCTTTGAAATTACATACAGTTCAATAATTATGATACCTTTTGCTACGTGATCAGGCTTTATCATCTCAGTCATGAACATAACAATTAAAATGAAAATTTTGATTTTTCACTCTGGATGCTGACACTCTTGTATGAAACCTAATTGTTTTGTAACCTGCTTCCTAAGAATTACTTCAATATACGAATATGTTGGTTGGGGAAGTGTCAGTATGGCATCCACATCATCTATTAACCTATTTTGTCTACTAGGTAAAATCAAACTGATATATAAAGTATAGGCTACAAAATTATCTTCAGCGTAGCAGCAGAAGTAAGAAGAACATTGGTGGAGCAGTAATACATAAGATGCTTACTTACATGAAACATAGACTTGAAGAGACACCATTTTGTGTTTCTTCTCTAAAGAACAATAGCTAAGAACAAAGGACCTCAAGACAGCAGGTCAGAACATGGATTGTCATAGGTTTCATGGCAGGCAACTAGAAGGACTATCCAGGCTTAAGTAGCAACATTCAGAGGACAACTACTAAGTACTGGCAATGATAGGGATTGCTTCCCATTAAAGACTGGAAAGCATGCCTTCTCTTCCCCAGAACCAAATGTATATCAAAGGGCAGGCTGCAACCTCTGGGAGACACCCACATTCAAAATAACCAAGTGCCAGGTCACCGTAGGAGGTGCTTTGAATACTTTGCAAACAATCCAACAATGCTGAACCAACTGGAAATCAAATACAGAACTGGCTCACACCCCCTGCCAGAACATCACCTAACCCACAGGGACAGTAGGACTACACTTGCACAGAAGCAGTGACGGTTTTGTGTGTCTCTGTGAACTTTAAAGTCACCTTCCTGAGCTGCTTGGTAACCACACCACTCACCAGGCTGCACTGGGATCTGCCTTATTGCTTTTGCCAGGATAACCGGCAACAGTAAATTTTAAACTAGTGTAGGTATATCTATCAGAGTTCTAGTTACTACGGTGTAAGACATACTTTACTTCTCTATGATTAGATCTACAATATAACTCATTTGAAGATTTCAGTTATTTTTTATTCTTTTTCTTCCATGTTATTACTTCTTAAGTAAAAAGCTCCATGACACAGGTTTGGAAGTGCTTCCAATTCAAGCCAGTCTATCCAGTTTCAGGGAAGGCCAGAGCTCTGCAATGAGGAAGTTGGCTTTGGATGGAGAAAGACAAACAACAAATTTACTGACGGCTAGGTACTCCTTATCAGCTGACCTGTGGTAACAT
>NW_009707882.1:3746-19217 GCF_000703405.1 Apaloderma vittatum | reverse complement strand
CTAAACACATCCTGTGGCTCTTCCCCTGCCGTAAAAGCAAGGCAGATCATTCAGCTTAAACAATTCTCAGGGCAACAGTACATTATTAATAAATTGGATCGTCTACAATCATCTGTTCACACATTCAGTAATTTCTTGTGTACCAGGGCTCCTGCATGCCTTCTATGTATTTCACTCAGAGACTGTAAGGTATCTTGAAACAGATACTGAAAAATCATCCCCTATAGGAGTTGCTTCTGAGGAGATTCTCTGCTACTTAATGCAGCATGAACTGCCACTAAAGCTTTTCCCTTCCCAGTCAAAGCATTTGGAATTGATCTTTCTTTTGTATACTCTCAGACATCAACAGAAGTGAACTCACATAAAATGTTGATGCAGTTAGCAAAAGTTAATACAGATTATACCTGTAACTATGAACACATTTGTCAGAGGCAAATACTAAAAGCATTAATTCTTTACACTCTTTTTGTTTTCCTTGAAGCAAGTGTTCAACACTGTATTTCCACTTATTAATAAGTTATGGACAGAATAAAGATATTTCAAGTATTTTCAAATACAGAATATTTTCTAAAACCATAACTGCATACGTGAACTACCCCTGTAGTTTTACTGCAGGTAGAACTTTTCTTAAAATCTCTAAGCAGAGATATGATTCAGGTTTTTTGGCATAAACATGAAGTAATCCTACAAGAATAAGGGCCAAACTGTCGTAATGTGCTGCAGAATTTAGACCAGTTAACTTGACTAGCAAGGATTATAGACAATAAATTATTTCATATTTTCCTTCCTGGTTTAGCAATTAAGCTTTACCTGTTTGGTATTGGTTCAGTGGGTTATTTTGTTTAAGAATGGGGCAGTAAGGTTGCAGCACCACCGATAACCCTGCGGCACAAAGAGCACCTGTACACTTAAAGAGATCAGCAAGAACTGAAATTAAGAACATGTGACACCGAATGTTTTGAATAATATATAAATCGGGAACATGATATATCCTCAAAACTCAGGTTAGTTTCCACAGAATATACTCTGAGGTTTCCTTGTACTATAACTACTTTTTATTCTGTAAAATAACATTTAAAACATAGAAACAAAATCTGTTTATGTTCCAGGGTGAGAAAAGGTACCAACAATTTCATCAGGCTCTTTACTCAGATGAGGTGAGGTTCAGACCACATACTTTGTTTCCAGAGATGGGAGGCAAGTAAAATTTCAAACTTACAGTCAGAAGAACAATTTAGGAAGCGTGCTCTCCAGAACTGCCATAATCTTACTCAGGTACTCATTTTGGACTGCCAGGAGGCATTACTAAGGGGATGTTCACCTTTTGTGATAATAACACAATACAAGGCTTGAAATAGGAGAGTTGGGCTTCCTCACCTCTCAGAAGACCACCATAAGCTAAAGAGAGTGAAAAATCTTCCTCCTGTTACTATGCTATGGTAATGCAAAAATCATAAAGGACTCTAGTCCTTTATGGACTGAAGTCAGCTAGGAACAGGATGGTTCAAGTCCATGTTAACTGGAGTATCTATCTTTTACCCAATTATTATTTAGCGTTAAATGCATGAACACTACAGCAGTGGAACTAGAAGTCATGTTTCCCAGCACCAACAGAGGCTCTCAGCATGCTGGCTTGGACACTGCTAGACTCATATGTACCATGTGACATTGCTTTTTAAATTGTATTATAATGAACAAAAGTAAATAAATGTTACGAAAAATCGTATAGTGAATTTGTAGCTTCATGTTAAAAAACTTGGGGAGTTCTGCAAGTGCAAGAGAAAATAACTTTCTCTAGACTAAGCATAAAGTACTAACCTTCTGACCCTGACTATCAGCAGCGCCTAGGATTTGGTGATAAAAGGAAGATAGGAGAAGAATCTTCACATTTGTCAAATAGCCACAGGCTGAGAAAGCATATAGATAGGTGTAAGCAAATACACAAAAGATGAGACTGATAAAAACCTCGAATGCTTAGTCCCTTCCAGCAATCTGGAGTCTAATATATCATTGACTCTCACGACTCAGTAGTGCTCTCTTTTATGCCACTGTGCTTAGTCCCTTAGCTAATGACAATGTGGAAAATTTTGACAACTCACATATCCTTTCTTGCAAGGTTGTTTTATAGTATCCCTTCTCTATTTAAACATTCTAACTTCTGACTATCAGATGAGGAGGGAAAAGAATTTTCACACAGGTAAGCTCTGCAATAATACAGTACTTTTTGTTATTGCTATATTCCTTTAAAGTAACCTTTTTGGTTTATGCCTTACAGCACTCCTAGGGTGTGGCACAGCATGAACACTGCACATGCTATGATCTGTTTTAAGAAACAGCATTTAAGAGATGCCAGTAAAAGAGAGTCATAAAATTCCTTGGGAAAATTATAACCCTCCAGCTTCTTTTAATTAATTTTGACCCATTTCAGATCTTAACAAAAAACACACAATAAGTAGTATTATTAGCATCCAAATAAGTAATCAAGGTAATATTTTTCCAATGCGTCAATATGTCACGATACTTTTGAACTCGTCAGATCTTATTTGTACAACAGGATCAGCAACTATTATGTTCTGGACCTTTCTTATACATGAGAGCGTATCTCCCTGTCACTGTAAAAATCTCTGAAGCAGACTGAAAATACAAAGTATAGGCTCACCTAATGATGACATAGCATTGCTGCAAGTGTCATAATTTAGTAGTAGCTTGCTGTACTTTTGGCAGAACATGAAACAAAATATTTTACTAAGGCTAACCTTCAGGTTTTCAGGCTTCATAACAAATCACTGCTTTACAACAAATATTGTATCTAGGGGAACTTTATAATCTAACTCTTTGAAAAGACGACCTCTTGAATGCTTTTAACTAAATCCCTTGACACTTTAAATCTGTTCTAAAACTGATCAATTTTAAAAACATCCATGGTCTCAAGCATTAAGATGTTCCAGATATCTGGATTGCTTAAAAATACCAAAGGTTTAAGCTCTAAAAAAACTCATATTAAAAAACCTTAATAAAAATGAACTTCAGATCTAAACCTTCATTTATACATAGTAGATGTACCCTCTGTAACACACTGTAATCTAAAATATTCATTTCAAATTGGAAAACATTTTTCAAAAGAAAATATTACAGCTTGTTAGAAAAATGTGGCCCTTGGGGAGATAAATTTCTCCAGAAAGATTAGAAAATACCTCTTGTGGAGTTTGCATTAGATCTGAAGTCCAGAAGAACAGAGTATCAACCCACAACACAGGAAAACTGTAAAATTTTTTTCAGTTATAAAAAAAAATTCCACAGCTAAAAATCACAAACCCATATAAAGGAAGGTAGTACCTAAGCAGGAAACAATGGATAAAAATGAAAAGTATCATAGAATCATAGAACGGCCTAGGCTGGAAGGGACCTTAGAGATCATTTTAATCCAGCCTCCCCATCGCCAGGGACGCCACCTCTCAACTAGATCAGGCAACACATCCTGACAGGGCAGATGATCACTTGCTTTAATATGCCCCATAAATGTCTTAACACAGTATTTTGATATTGCTGGAGAGCTGCAGCACAGCTTACTATCACTCTGCTCTCGCTGCCACATCTGTTCTAGTTCTGTTCCCATGGCAATCAGGCCGCTTCCTACTCAGTTCTTCCCCGGCTGAGCTGTTTGGTTCCCCCAAATCTTTTATATGTGAGTCACCGAAACACTTACTCATACTTTAAAAAAAAAAAAAAAATCACTAAGAATTCAGATGGTGCTAACATATTTAAGTGGTGTGTAGGTGTGTTATCTGATGCATACAGTTACAGAGATCATCCCTCTATGAGTAAGTTTTACATTACAGATAAACTTGATACACTGGCTGTACGATAGGCTTGTTATGACCTTTCCTGAACTATGCCCACAAATTAACGTCTACTTATATTATTAGTAACACTCTGAGCCTCTAAGCAGTGTCCAACAGGAAAATACTGTATATTTTAATTAGAATAAATCACTTGCTTCCTCCTGACACTCAAGACGGTCTTGAGCGAGTGATGAATTTAAGCTCTATCTCACAACTCTGTCATCACATTAAATGGAAGCTGTAGATGCGTAGAAAGGAGACCATCTGCCTCCAGACCTGAGAAGTTTTGCGATATTGAATTTTAAGGTCACATTTTGTTCCATCTAGCACAGCTTTCTTCAGGTTGCCTTAGAACGCAATGAAAAGTAAGTTAGTTCATAAAAATAATTATGGTCACAATATCCATGATCCCTCTGATACCTCTGAGGAGCATCTCTCAGATACGTAGCGGGGAGTCTGAGGCTGGCATGCTTGGTAACAAGGATCCCTTGACCACGGGCAGACGTCTTTTTCCAGGGAGAGCTCTGCTGACTAAAGCTCCTGCCCACAGAAGCTGTCCCCAGCTGCTCAGAACGCTCCCTCCGGCAGGGGCTACGGGGAGGCTGAGATGCACATGTGCGTCAGGGTCAGCAAAAATGAATCCCGTGAGCTGAAGCAGTTCAAATACGAAGTCTCTCATAAATGGTTCCATCTGAGCTGCAACAGGTTAGGAAGCGCTCAGCAGCAAGCGAGCTGGCAAGCGTGACTGCCAGGAGGGCATTACGATCACTAGAGACTGGCACTGCTGCAGCCAGTGCAGATGCAATCAGGGATGAGACCCATCTCCAGCGTTTTAGTTTTCACACCAAGCTGCTCTCAGTACCTGATGTACACATCAATCAGGCAGGAGCATTGATTCCCAAAGTCACCTAAGCCATGCTCTTACTCTAGTAACATCAGCCACAGTTTAACCAATGAGACTGCCATTCTTCTCATTCCATTTTCGTAAATTTCTTTAAATATTCATCAGCTGGTTGAAAGAACAAGCTTTTGGGACAACTTCCTCTGCTAACACATTTCCAGCTATTTCTCTGAAAAGCTTTAGTGTCTCTGAGGCTCACATATTCCAGTAAGACACTGCTGCACGTAGAAGTGGTTTTTGCTTCTTTCATGAAAAATATTCTATTTTTAAACAAATCTTAACACTTGGAAAATGAACACTTGCACACAATTAGGAGGGCTGTGAATTGTAGCATCTCCAGATTTTCTATTCACACAAAATACGATCTGTTTCCACTGTTCTTCACCTTCTTAATTATCCCAGGTCTTACGAAGTTTCAGGAAACATCAGAGATAGACAGCACCAATGCCTGCTTAAGACTTGGGAGTATCTTTGGCTTGGAACTGTAAAGGACCCTTTGCTCACTTGTTTTAGCAGGTTGAGCATTTCACAGAGCTTTTGCTCAAAAAGATACTACTACTTTAGGACACAAATGCCATTTTTTCCATTCACACACATGGAAAAGTACACAGAAATAAAATCCTTTGGGGAATTCTGGGAGTAGATTTCTAGTCCCAAATCTCTCATTTTAGTTTTCCCATGAGACATCTGTTTGGCATCTACAATCACTAGAACACCGGCAGCTTCTGCAGACTGAATTAATGTTATGTATTTGTTGTCCATCAGCTTCTAAAAGTTTATCATGCTTCAAAATTCTCCGTACAGGTGTTAACTGTCTATAGTGCTGACTGCAAGCCATGCATCTGAAAAATGTTAAAAGAGTCTATTTTAGTTTTTGAATGTCTAGT
Organism: Apaloderma vittatum; assembly: GCF_000703405.1. Lineage (NCBI taxonomy): Eukaryota > Metazoa > Chordata > Aves > Trogoniformes > Trogonidae > Apaloderma > Apaloderma vittatum. Next base: position 13,587 of record NW_009707882.1, on the reverse strand, counting down.
ACACACATGACTTCTATCCAAATGAAATAAACCACATTTTGCCTGCACTGAAGGTATTTATTTGCATGTCAAATTGATAATTCGCAGATAAATTGGAGTTCAAACCTGTGAAATTATTGCAGAACATGGCTTTAAAGTTAGCAGGAATTCATTCTACCATGTAGGCTCCAATTTTTAATTCTTCCATGGTTACTCAGCATCAAGACAATGACATGGTCATCAGCTGAACAGTTTGCCTGAAGCAAAATAAAGGGAACTCACTACTTGCCCAAGAGAAAACCTGTAAGTACAAAAGCTAATGTGGATTCCTTTCATCTCAGGACATGTATTTTTCTCAGGAGCTCATAAGTTGTGTTCTCATGACACACAGGAATGGAGACACACAATCATTGTAACATCACTGTATAGTCTGGGTATAGGTAGGAATTAGTAAATGCAAGCAATACACTCCCTTGTTTCTTTTGTACTGTTAAATGAATAAAATTATTTTGAAGTTACTTGCTTTTTAGGGTCAGGATTACAACATATCATTTTCAGACATAAAGTTCATACTGATCTTAAAAAACCAAGTTCAATACAGTAAAACTGTACTGAATAACAGTAGGTTATTACGTCAGGAATGTACATTCTATGCTGTTCTCCACTCTGACACAGTCTGATGCCTCATGCTGTTGTGTTTTTTACAATGTAGGTATTTAATAATGGTGTATGAGACATTTTTCTGCTACACAGCAGAAAAATAAATTATTTTACTATATTTACAAACAAGCTTTCAACTTATTATATAAATTCCCTCCGTTTCCTTACTCCTACAGTAGAGAGATTTAGCAAAACTATTTACTGGGATGGCTTCATATAGCAAAAACATTCAGATTTCTACTAAACAATGCTTGTTTTGTTGTTTTCAGAATTTTGCAGCTCTAATGGTCCTGTGTTTGTGCCAAGATTAATAACCAACAGTTGTAAATATATTTCAAACAACTGGAGGCTGAAGAGGAAACAGATCATATCAATGGATTTGTTTGTGAACAGACTTCAGTGTAACCATTGTACACGGATTACAATTCAGAGGTCACATTTTTTTTTATTAGTTATGTTCTGGAAACCATAAATAATGTATTCATTCTAGAGAATTACATGAATTGACCAAATCCACATAGTCCTCTAGAAGTTTCCTGCCAAGTGACTAGCAAGGAACACTTCTTTGAAGTTCATTCATATTTTTCAGGATGATTTTCAACAATATCTACTTGACCTCAGAAGATGAAAAATGCACTTCCAGAATCTACAATTCAGACATTACGTGGAAAACAGATCAATATTCTATAATAGCCTGTGCTCAAGACTGAATTAAGAACTATGATGTATAATATGATTATCACCAATTCATCTACTTTCCTATTCCAGAAGTGCATTGCACAATTTCATAGAAACGCAGAATGGGTTGGGTTGGAAGGGACCTTTGGAGGTCATCCAGTTAAACCCCTCCTGCAATGAGCAGGGATATCTAGATTGAGTTGTTCAGAGCTCCATCAAGCCTGACTTGAACGTCTCCAGTGATGGGGCTTCTACCACCCCTCTGGGCAACCTGTTCCAGTGTTTCACCACCCTCATTGTAAAAAAAAATCTTCCTTATATCTAGTTTGAATTTAAACTCTTACAGCTCAAAACAATTTCCCCTTATCCTATCACAACAGGTCCTGCTAAAAAGTCTGTCCCCATCTTTCTTACAAACTCCCTGAAGTATTGGAAGGGCGCAATAAGGTCTCCCTGGAGCCTTCTTTTCTTCAGGCTGAACAACCCCAACGCTCTCAGCTCTCAACCCCACATGAAGGGTTCCAGCCTCTTGATCATTTGTGTGACCTTTCTCTGGACATGCTCCAACAGCTCCATGTCTTTCTAGTACTGAGGACTCCCGAGTGGGGTCTCAAAGTTATTCAAAATAACAGAGTTTTATTATGACAGTTTTATTTCAAAATAACAGATGACTGGTCTTCTGTCACTTTAGTCTACATAGGAATAATCAAAGAAATCACAAAAGTCTTGAAGAAAAGTAACAATCTCACTCCTAGTGTAGCTCTCCGTGGTTTTCAGTGAAAAAAAACGCACTATGTCTCCCATATTCACTTGCCCTTTCCCAAAATGTGAGCTTTACTATCATATTTACTTTATAAAATATAGTAATTAAGAGAATTAAATAGACATCTGTATATAACAATATGGGAATATTAAATGTTTCACAAGAACAGGTAGCAATGCATGCAGAAAGCGCACTGGTCTGCCTAAAAGTATATTTTTCCTCTCTTCCACCTGCCCCTGCCACTAGTTTCAACAATGACTCAGCATGATTCTCTCAATTTTTAGCTTCCATTATCTGTCCACTAAAGAAGTCTTAATTCATATGCATTTACTTTCTCTTTTACTGACAGGTTGCTGAGAATTTCTCAAGACAGTCCACAGACTGTGTATTTCCTCTACTCCTCCACTTAATATTTCCAATTCCATTTCAAAATTGAACTTTGGTTTAAAACTCCCATTTGACATACCCATGGGACAGGATTAGGTGATATTGTTGCATCTCTTACTAGTGGATTAGACTTGATGAGCCAGAACATCCTCTTCCATCTCAGGCTCTAATTCAACCTTTACCTTTATCAGCCCGTCCTAAATCATTTCTTTCCATACTGAACTAAAGCGAAGGCCCAGCCATCCTTTGTGCACACTCTACTTGTCTGCTACGGTTCTCATGTTATGTTTTTTTACTGAAAGCTATCTCATTCAGCCATTCTCTTCATCACATCCACATCCTTCTATTCCTTTTATTCCTTTGTTCACCCTCCCTTCTTGTTCAGCCTCAAATATTCTTAATTTGTAAACACTCTAGTAAAACATCTTCCCACATCTTCTGTCGTACTTCCCTCTCAATTCTTCCTAATTAGTTCTTTAATCTGGTAAAGTTATCAATGTCACAGACCTATTCAAGGATTTCTGGATCCATGTTTCTCGGCTCTCCTGCTGGTGTCATGTTCGCCTTAAATGACATTCCCAAGCTCAACTTCTTCCTCCATTACTTTTCATCCTTGACGTCAACCTATCACATTTCTGAAAATAATTTTGAATTCTTATATCAACCTGAAACTCTCACCTCTTTTCAACTTTAGAGTTCTGATTCTCTGTGGAGGAGCAATTGCTTAGGAAAAAAATGAGTATGGTAAAAGCTGAATATGTTAAATTTTATTCATCCAGTTTTAAACTCAAAAATCTCTACAGTCAGTTCCACTGTTTCTAACACGTTATATTAAAATCCGATGACTTAGAACTTAATATCTAAGAAGCTGCCAAATTCTATCAGCTCTTGCGTCAGTGTTTCGAGAATACACTGTTTTCCCCTAAATGTTGGCATGCGGCTTTCCGTATCTGCATCATATTTCATGTGACGACTATTCTAGCACTTCCTTGTCTACCCACTATACTTATTGTCTCACTACTCTTCAGTTCATTCAAAAAAGTGTGTTTTCTCTTCTCTGCCTCTTAAAACTTAGAGCTGCTGCTTCTCATTCAAATGTCCATCACAGCATTTTATTTTCCTCTCCATCTACTTCCTGCCTCTTACCCTTACGTCTACATGATACTTCCATATCTGTTCATTTCTGAAATCATATTTTCTGTCATCTCAATGCTTTCTTTTAATTTGCTCACTGTGCTAGAAGCCTGTAAAGCCGTCATACAGCCTCTGATCAAATTTCCACTTAAACAATTCCCTTATTTTTGAGCTCCTTTTAAATATACAAAATTAAAACAAGAACAAGTATATCGTGTCACCTGAAAGTCTACAAGAAAGAGCGTTCTCAAGAAATTGTATTTCTATGGAGGAAAACTATCTTCTTATCTTCCAGTCACTATTCTTTTCCATTTCATTATTATTTTAAATATTATTCTTACTGATGAAGAAGTTTTAAAAATTTGAGTTATAACAATCAAGTTATCATATGTTTGTTTCTTTCTTCTTTTCTTCTATGTTATGTTTCTTTCTTCTATATTTCTGTATCTTCTTCTTCTATATTTCTTCAATACTTCTTTCTTCTCTATTTACAGATATAAACTTTGTTTACAATTAAGCATACCTAATTTTTTCTTTATTGATCTAGACCTGAGTATAGAAGTTTCTGTCCAGTACTGTAAACTCTTTAACTTTCTATACAGAATCACTTTAGCATTCTAGAGCGGAAAAAAACCCAACCAAAACCTCAAAGAAATGAAAAAAATACAGTTTGAGTTCTAGAGGAAATAAAAATACAATTTCAGACAAGGCTGCACCTCCAGTTTCAGTTACAGGAATTCTATTAAAGGTCTAAGAACTGATTTTGCTGTCTGTAAAATATAAACAGTACAATATTCCACATCATTTTTAGGCTCCAGTTTCCTAAGTTGGATTCCACTTTATTTCATCTAAAAATAACAATCAAATGGTATTTTCCCATATTACCTGTATATATACTAAATTAAGTAATCTGACATGCCAATTTGAAATAATATATAGGCAAGTTTGTCATAAAAATGTCCAGGCTTAGGCACATAAGTTGATACTTCGCAAACCAAATAAAACCATTCTGACTGTGGAAGTTCAAGCAGCCACTCATTAATATCCAGAGAAACTAAATGTACTTTGAATTTTATTTTTTTTTTAAATCATTAACTTGTATGAAGAAGTCTAAAGAAGAATTTACATGCCCAACTTTCAGCTACTTAATAGGAAAGCAGATCTTAACATACTGATCAAGTGTTAAAATTCTGGCATATGATGACAGGTTTGAAAAACAAAGAGCCATGTAAAGCTGGTCATGTTTGCAATGTCCTTTTTCCGTAATCATGTCTGTATGGCAGACATAAAAGTACAACATTTTTCACTAATACTTTGCAGTTAAGATGTACTTTCACTGATGACAAGATCTGGCTTCAGGTCACAATTACAGCCCATTTTTGCTACATGATTAAACCAAGAAATCCCACTATAATTTGTAACCTCTAAAAATCGACTAACCTTTCAGTATCGAAGTTGGAATGAGAAAATTCAAAAATCCCATGAGTTTGAGCTGAAATTACTTGTTGGATTTAAACAGCTGGAGGGGGGAAGGGAGACATATCTGAAGGAAGTATATTGAGAGCAGCAGGACTCCCTTTAGGAGAGAAACAGAGAACAGTTAGTAAAAGGAAGCAGAAGAAATAATGTGAGAAAAACAGTGTCTATACAGTGAAAAAGGGATAAAAAGAGAGAGCAGTAATAAGAAAGTCTTAACAGAAAGAAAAGGCAAAGGTAAGCAAAGGATTTGAACCGATGATGCTTCAAGACTTCATGGAGAGTCTTACCTCCAAAACTGCAATTATTTGCCCCTGATTAAAGTGGAAAACACTATGAGAGGTACCTTATGACACAGGGGTTTTGGGAGTCTCATATAAGGCTGGGATAAAGAGCTGCTCAAACAAGTAATAGTGAGTTCCTCAAGTGTTCTGATCACAGCTACGTTGACAAGGGCACATTCTCTAAACTCTGCAGTTGGACAGGACACAACAGGAACTCGCAATGCAAAGGACAGCAGGTAGTGGTACTGGTAGTTCAGCCAGCTTTACATTTATGCATATCTCATGGAATGAATCTACCGATATTAATGTCATTCCGAATTTATACTGCAGTGTCATTCAGCTTCTCGAGACCAGGCAGATACCCAGCACTGTTCCAAGCACTAAATCAACCACAGCTTCAGGCTCTAAACACATGGCACCTCTTGGGCAGCACTTACAAGAAAGAAAAAGATTTATTTTCTAGAAACTAGATGCAGGCATTAGTTCCAGGGAAGGCACTACCTTCCTGCTAAAAGCATGAGACTAAGATCCAAAATACACACAACTATTAAATGCTAACATCATCTAGGCCTTAGCCTTGATAACTGCATCCTTGCACAACAAAATTTGTATTGCCATTTCAGCTTGATATAATGTGCTTTTACTTTATTTCCTGAGCAATGATGTGAAGATTTCCATACTTTTGCAGTATACACCTCCTGACAGTCACTGGGTATCAGCTACTATGGCTAATAGGAGTTGACTTGTCACTAAAGAAAGAAATTTCAGAACCAGGGTATCTTTGTACTAGATAAGAGATAATCCAATAGGAAAAGCATGGGCATTACCTATATGCTAGGTGCAAAATAAAAATCAGTTTAAGTAATTCCACCATTCACCAAGAAGCATTATTGAAGTGCAATCATGACTACACACACACAAAAAAATAAGTATAATTTCCATGTGTTTTCATGTGATAAAATAATTATAATTCAGTAATTAGTTCTGTAATACTGCTAAAGAGCTAAAACTAATAGAATATTAGTACTGCACATGTCCTTCACAGATCTGACTAATTCTTGAAAGAGAAGTCCCAGGACCACATCCTAACCAAATGGCTACAAAAGGCTCTCATTCACTTCTATGATAGAAAAAAAATCAGACTGAATTTGTGAAAATTAGGAAATGTTTATGGTCACTGAGTTCAGGGACAAATGCCAACCAACCAGCCAACAAACCAACCTCTGTCTGTGGAAAGGATGTAGAGTTATTGTGGGAACTACTGGGACTCATCAAGTTGCATTTATGCTCAGAGAGAATCTGTATTATCACTCCATTTGTTTACTGCACTTCCTCTGACATTTCTAGGACAACTTACTTCTAGAAATGCTCCCTCACTACGGAGTGTGCACTGCAAGGTGGAATATAAATATATAGCTTATGCAAACAGAAATTGTAATCACACATTCTCACTATCATCTCACTATCACTATCACACATCATCTCACTATCATTGCCCCACTGAAACAAAAGAATCATTATTGCATAATTTCCTCTGAAGATAACAGAAAGTTTTGATCCTTACTTTAACACGGGATTTGGTTCAATGGCTTATTTTATTTTCTTGTAAAACACTATCATCATCTAGTGGTATATCTTGCTACTATGTAAGCTACATGATATGAAGATGAAAGCATTTAATTTACTAAGCATTAAACATTTAGAATAAGACATAGATTTAGCACCTTGCAGTTATGCCAAACTATGTGGGGGCAGAAAATGAAGCAACATGAAATAAACTTGACAGAACTGTTGAGGATTTTGAGAACAACCAACATGCTGACATTTTATATTTTCTCTCCAAAAATGAAGACAGACAAAAAAACACTGCTTGAGGATGCTTCATACCCTCATTCATAATATCCATAAAGAATAAAAGGACATGAGCAAATATTTTGAAAGATAAGTTCATGGGTTTGCCAAACAAAAACATTTTTCACTCTGTCTTTATCATTTGGGAGGAAGAGGAATATTTACAAAAATCCACTGTTTATTATGAACAAACAACCAGAATCTACAAAAATAAGTTGACTTACATGGTAACTTTTCAGTCTAACAAAATCGACTTTCATGGAGATGAACCTTTCTGAATTTCTGCTGAGATTTTTAATGTGCTCCACAAGGTCAGCACAGAACTTGTAGCCACCTTTGAGGACACAGAGAACCACAATGTCATTGTCTCCAATGTCTTGCATAATATCTTTGGCTAGTCGTTCTGTCCTGTGGAAGAAAAAAATTACGGATGAAATAACATTAGATACAGAATCTCTGGAAGTTCACAGTATGCTTTCCACATGGTTCCAAAGAAACTCCACGGTGAGTACATAGCTTGATGGACAGTCTGTTTAAGTGCCTTGACTTGACTGGGTTTGGATCAAGTTCGCAGTGGGCAGATACAGAGTGACCGATGCAAGACACAAAGCATGTGAATCAAACTTTTTAACCTTAAATGCATAAATTCCCCAATTGTAGAAAAGGGAGTAATATATCTCAGCAGATGTTGAATTCGTAAGCGTTTCAGAGACTTTGGAGTAAAGAATGCAACTTAGCCTTCCATTTTACCTCACAGGAAACATCAATATAGAACATTCCTGTACGATCCCCTAACTTGTTAATTACTGTGCAGGAACAATCTTTGAAATGGGAGATAGGGAAGATAATTACTAGAAATACTACACACTGATAGGCTTTGGAAGACCCTACCCCTACAATTCTAATAAAAATATACACAAATACTATAAAGGAATATAGCATAAATCAACATTTTATAAAGAGTTTGCATTATCCCTATTTCATACAGCAAAAAAGAAGAATACAAAGAGCTGAACTGACTTGTTCAATGTCCCACACATGAGAATAATCAAGGTCATGCCCCAGTTAACCTGGAACTGCAGGGTTCCTGTATATGTTTTCTCTTTGACAATCCTGCATTGCTAACAAAATGATGATTGAAGCCAAAGATACACATTTCTGCCACACAACAGTACACAACATTTTCAAGGTAAAAATAATGATTACGAATGCTCATCTTAAGTAGCATTGCCTGCTAAAGAACACAGTAGGTTGTCTTAAGCTAAAACAGGTTACTAGGACATTTCTACATGCAAAGCAGAAAACTGAACATGTCATCTTTTGAGGAAAGGCAGCACAGTGCGTTACTTTCTGCTGGAACACTTTTGCTGGAAAGTTCTTTGATAGCTCTCTGAATTAGATCAGTAGTTTCAAGGAGAGTGGACTTCTTGACAGGATGCAATTTATTATACAATCCTATAATTTATCCCACATCTTTCACAGTTACATTTTTTTGTATTTTTTTCTCTACCCACTGTAATATGGGAATCCATTTGCTGCTACATAAATAAATTGAACTTTAGTGAAAGCTGCATATATGCATGTACCAGGGAAGAATAAGCTCTAAATTGAAGATAATACGCTAGTTATGAACAAAAGCTCTCACTTCATTTTCACATCTTCTTTTGTAATGCTCAAGTCAATTCCATAAAGCAGTAATTATCATTTTTTAGACTTGAAAAGTAGAAGATATCATTAGATCATCTTGTTTAACGTGAAATATGTAATTCCTTTTACGGATGTAAGAATGAAGATTAGTAAAATAGTCTTTTATCATCTTTTACCAAGTCTGAGAATAATGGGGGAAATCTCTCATTAAGAAACATTTCTCTAGTGATTTTCTTTTTTTTTTTTATATTCTTCCTCAGATTGTGTGATGAGCTGAAATTTCCAGAAATTCCAAAGACCACTTTGTATTTTAAAAGAGTATGAACTCCAGCACAGACAAAAAAAGTATGATTCTCAATTTCTAAATAAAAACATACCAGTTTTTAACCTGCATTTAATTGCTACCAACTGACAAGAGCATTTTCTCAAATGCTGAGCCTTTATCCTGCATGAAAATTTTGCACAACCACAATACATTCATTCTGTTCCATTAGAACAGAATCAGTCATTTCTGCTGGAATAAGAAAAAACAGTGGTGTTCATTCTGCTGGCATACACAAACAACACTGAAGTTCAATGCTTACTTCAAACAAATCTATTCTGAATTCTATGAGAACTGAAGTTGTAATGTATTTATTTAAAAAAGAAGAATTAAAAGTCAGTTGACTAAAAAAGATTAAAAACTCAGTAACTGAAAAGGCAATGGTAACTGAAAAGGCAATGAAAGAAAGATTGTGTTCAAAAACAAATACAGGAGCAAAAACAAATACATAACTCTTCTTTATGATGGACGTTTACAACCATCTTTCGAGGAGTTCCAGCAGTTCCAGTACTTGCAACCTACTGTTTAAACATGGTAGGTAAAACATTGCAGGCTGACGATGTGCCATGAAATTCCATTCAAATATTCCCAATAAATACACTATTTAAAGTCACTATTTTCATCTTGTATCTTTTTCATAACATATTTAACAGCACGTCA
>NW_009707882.1:0-3715 GCF_000703405.1 Apaloderma vittatum | reverse complement strand
CAGCAGGAACACTGAGCTGGACTCTTGCAAATCTCCAAGCACCATCAAATGCCTGCACTGAGAGCACACGGCAACTACGACAAGGTGAGAGGGACGACCAAGCTTCCCCACTGCCAAACCCAGCATCTGGCCCCAAACAGGTTGTGCTAACAGCAGAAGCCAGTGGTGCAGACAAGAACCATTAGATGAAGCGGCATCAATGATTTACACTAGGGACTTGCCCAAGTTGTACGTAAATGAATGTCGTTTTTTTCTCCTTTTTGTATTAAATACACAGGATGGTTAGAGGGCAAGTGGAACATTCAGGTATAACTATATATAAAGCTTTGTGCTTGCCCTTTCAACTTCAGTTCAGCTCTGCTGACTTTTACATTCTAACGCCAGATTCACTGTAAGATCCCCCACGCCTTCCTGTGGGACCCCTCCCTCATTCAATGTCCAAATCAGAAAGTAGGTGAAAGAAATTAGACAGTGAGTTGCAATTACAGGTCCAGCATTTCCTCACCCTAGAGCATTTATTAACTTTCCAAATGAAATAAATAAAAAGTATTTTTATAATTGCTAATACAATATTTTAGCACAGATGTTGCATATGCACTGTCTGTGGATGACAGGCTTTATGAAGAAGAGTAGTACTTCTGACTGAAAAACTGATCTAGTAAAATTCAAACTAGACATACCTGTCAACAATAATGCCGTGAGGTATAAGCACATATTCTAGGTCTCCGTAGTAGTGCTGGGGATAAGTGAACAAATCCAGACTGTATCCGGGCCAATTGTCTGAAATCTGCATATCAAAAAGTACTGTTAAGAATACCTCATGGTGTTTGACAACATGTAACTGATATCATTGAATCAGTGTTCTAGTACACTCTATTGACTAAATTAATCGTATGTGATAGTCTCTTCCAGTTACAATTTACTATATCACTTTTCCTGTTAATTATTTTGCTTCTCAGTATATCTCAGAAAACAAATACTACAGGTTTTTTTCCCCAAGGAACATGGGAAATTTCACCTGAAATTATAAACAACTAGACAGAAATAGGAAATATTTAGTACTAAATTAGTGGCAAGTCTAAGTTTCTGACTATTTTCAAACTTGAAATACGAATGTAAAATGAAAGTAAGAAAGGATTCTCCAATGGGACATTCAGACAGTGGGATTAAAAGTCATAAAATCATACATTAAAAGTGTACATTTTCTGTTTAGAGGTATTTTAAAGTCGTATAGAAATAAATAAACATTCTACAGATGAAATAGCATATAGCGAGAATAATTTTTGTGGTTCATGGACAGTGTCTGTACAAATCGGTGGAAGATTGTGCTTCTCACCAAAGGGGAGATTCTTAATTTAGAGATAAGTGATTACAAAATGTTCACATCTCAACTTTCTATCAGCTAGTCTGTAAGTCTAAACATTTACAGAACAAGTATTTTACAGATTTAGTACACATCTGTTTCCTAAGTATCAGAATACAACAGTTAGATCTCAGAGCACACAATGGCAGTAGAGGTGAAGTTGTGTAAAATTCAGCCATCAGACAAAGGCTTCAGAAAGCCACGGAGATGCAAAGTCATCAGGATAAGAACTCAACAAACTGCAAACCAACAGTTTTCACAATTTTTTCTGAAAGATAAGAGCTGCAGGTTCACGAGGTATCTTAGAATCATCACAAAGCTTTGCTTCAATATTGGTTCGGGATAAAAAGCAACACCTAAAAGGTTTTCTTCTGAATCATGTTCCTCAAGTCACATATTGCCTTTTTTTCTTCTGCAATTTGGCCACACGAACCTTGAGCAGAAGGACAAATGGTGAGAAATGTGCCTTTGTGAAGTGTACATATTAACGTCATTTCTGCTAAATGAAACTAATTTTTGCTTAGGATTTCATGTAGTAGAGCAATAAACCATGTCTCAAAAATATCTGGGCTAACCCAACATATTTGATGCTGAGCTGCTGCTCCACATGTAGTCTTCCAGAACTTAGGCATAGCCCTGTCTTACGCTGCACCGAAACAGCATTCTGCCTCATGGATTTTTGTTTGGTTGGGGTTTTTTGCGTATTCATTGACAGCTGCAGAGTTGTTTTCTCAACCCTGCCCAACAGCTTCTGTATCAAAAAAAAAGTTATTTGTTGACAACTACTACTAAACATTTGTCCATAAAGAGCATGGCTCAGAGGTCACTGGAATCAATGAAAGCTTTTCTCCTGGCTTACACAAGCCTTGAAACTAAAAGCAAAAAAAGTTACTTGGTTGTATTCGTCATTTCCATAGAAACAGCAGATTATAAATATCCTCCTTGGCAAGATTTTTAATTAGAGGCAAAGCACACTCCAAATCACTGCTGCAGAAGGCCTGGGAAGCCTCTTTTCCCAACTTGATTTTCAGTGCATAGGGGTGGCTGACACTTTTTAAACATTTTGTAGCAGTGAACTGTCTGGCAAGGTTTTATTTAAAAACGTTTTAACAAAAAATGAAATATAAAATGAAACATTTTCAGATAGTGCTTTAAATTGCCTAAGTACTATAAATACCCACTAAGAACCCTTGTCAGTATTGCTTACTTGTGCATTCCCATCAAATTGCATGCTTTTTTTTCCAACTAAATGGATGGAAACTGCTTTGGAATTCAATATAAACCAATATCTTTTACTTAGATTACAGCCAGTTCTTTAGGAAACAGGATCAGGATGAAATGTTGATTCTTCTATCTATCCTTCTGGCTCTCTTGAAAAAATGAACATAAACTGCATCACTTTGCAATAACACAGAAGTTCTCATTTACATGTGATCACTAGCATCTGACAAATACAGTTAAATTTACATGTAATTTCTAATTAATTATTGTCTTAACACAGTAAGTCTCCTTCATATTATTCTTTCTTTTAAGTGGGCAATAGGACAATTTTCAAGTAATTGTAATTTTTATGAGTATTCTGCTTGACTTTAAAAAAAAAGTTATTATCTTCAGTTTAACAGCTAAGCATCAAAAAAATCATCTATTTACTTCTGACTTCAGCCGTTGAAAATGTGAAGGAAATACTTGTGACTGTTTCAATAAAAAGATAGTATCCAACCGGACAATAAATACATATATTAAATAAATTGGTACACAAGTGTGTAAAAAAAGTCTTACAGTGAGAGAAAGAGCTATTTTTATTGTCCAGACTTGGCATGTTCAAGCAGCCCAGTAGGAATTCTTCGGTAGCTCTTTAAAATGTTGACATGAAAGCACACAGAAAGGAATATAAATACATGGCAATACCCAAAAGTGTTCCCTTGAAGCGTGAGAGAGAAGCTGGGGACATTCAAATGCAAGGCTTTTGGCAGAACACTTGCGAAGTTTTGCTGTCTGGCAAAGCGAGTACCTCTCAGGTTTGGACATGGTGCTCGCTCCAAAGCAACAGCGGTCTGGACTCATAAAATAAGCGGGCAAGCATCAAGCGAAGCCCAGCTTTTTTAAGCTTAGATCACAATGCGTTGGCCTTAATTTCAGCTGTTTTTTGAGGGGTTGGAGGGCGTCCGCACACGCTGGTGCCCAGCAAGCAGAAGAAATGAGATCAGTGCAGCGGAACACGGTTATGAGCACTGAACCTCTCCTTCGCAACACCCCCACTTAAAAAAAATCCGAAGTCGCTTATCACAGAGGTATAGGGACAGGCGTTTGAGGCGCGGTGGTTTCAGACGGTGAGGCCAAAAGCCCGGCGCA
>NW_009707881.1:0-10194 GCF_000703405.1 Apaloderma vittatum | reverse complement strand
TGCCGTGCAACTCCGGCTGAGGCCGTGAGGTGCCGGGTGAGGTACACTCCGTCCCCGCGGCGTGCGATTGCGGGCGACAACGTTTTTTTTAAATGCACAAATTGCATTTAAATAATAGAAAGCAGCGGAAACAAGCACGTTGGTCGTGCCCGCTCAGGGTGTTGCTGTGTCGGGGCACACCGATCCTGTAAGCTGGCCCGAGCGCGTATTTCTCACGCCGAAGGTGTTAGTGGTCCGGTTAGTGCCCAGTCCGGTAGTTTTACAAATGGTCGAGAAGGAGGTTCTGTGTTTGACGGCTGTTACACCTGTTGCTGCATGAAGCAGGAGCAGCAACCTGTTTTGGTTATTGATAGGCTGACAGCCATACTCCCTTTACATTTCAGTAGTGTCTGACCTGAGCTAATGTTTTGCCACGGACGCTTCATGCACAAAAAACCTCCTTGACATCATTCCTGTCTCCTCACTCACAGCTAGGTCACACAGCCTGAATGCTAAACTCTTCCTGTCTTACACTGCTACTAATCTGGCAAGCGAGTGAACGGCTTGACTGAGCAAAATTAAAGTTATGGCTGATAAAATCCCCCCACATCCCTTGGTTCTTCTGGTTTTATGCCCAAGGCCAGGAAACGCCCTGGGGAAGTGCTCTGCCTGCAGGGCTGGTGGGGCTGCGTTCCTAGTGTCTGGCGTGGGGATGCGATACGATTGTGCCCCTGCTTTGTTCTGCTACCATGGATGTGAGTCCCCACTGCTTGTACCAGTCCTACATCAGTTCAAGAAAAAAAACAAAAAACCAAACTTGAATGTAGTTTGAAGAAAACCTCGAAGATGGAGATAGAAGCACAGACATGGGGGAGGATGGGGCCCAGGTTTGGGTGAAGTTTGGCATCAGGTCAGGCCTCAGAGCCCAGGTCTCTCATGTCCCAGCCCAGTGCTCTCCCCTTGCTGCCTGTTTCCAGCTGTACATGGATCACAGCACTGGCTTAGTGACTCTGTATATTAGGGGGAAACATCAGGATGTGCCTAGTGCTTTATGCCATTAGCAACAAGAGCTTTTGTCATTGCTGCTGACAGTATCATCTGTGCTGAATTTTTTTTTTGTCTCCATTAAACATATTTTATCCTTATTAAAAGTGAAGGTGATTATTAATTATTTCAGTAACCATCCAGTGGCTGATTCGCAGTTCTTCAGAGTACCTCTGGAAAATTAGTTTGAGGACATGACATCCAGCCCAGTTCTCAGCACATTGTTAACAGTGGGTAAGCTACAGGTGACCCCAGGAAGAATATACCCGTTTTGCAGGGAGGCAGAGAGGAAAACCAATGTATCAGCGGTTCTACTGGACGTTCCTCTGGTGTCTGTTCTATTGCCTGATGTAACGAATGTCAGACTGCGCTGTTAGGTGCAGTGAAAATTATGTGTGTCCAAAGGTAGTCATGGGCTTTCACCCCACAAAATTCTGCCTCTCCTTGCCCCAGGGAATTGCTCCACCTTTGGTTGTGGAATTGCCTGCATGGGAGGGATGTATAGGGGTGGGATGGGAGGCAGCTCAGCACGTGCTGCGGGTCACACAGCTCAGCTGAGTGACGGTGCCACAATGCTGTGAGCATCCCGTGGATGTTGCCAAACTAGAGGGGACACGTCCTGTGTACTCTTGACTCTGCAGGTAGTGAAATCACCATGTTATTGACCATCATTGCTCCGGGACTCCAGAAACCGCCCTCAGAACGTGTTCTGTGGTAATATGGATGTCAGGAGTGGAGCAGCTGGAGACATCTCACAGTACTCTGTGAAGAGCAAAGCATGGCTGAGCTCTTGGCTCTGTTGTGGGGGAAAGCTCCAGCACCCGGATCTCTTGCTGGTAGGACGTCCTGGCCAGTGTGCGTTAACCTACTGAGCATTAACCAGCTCTGCCTATGTTTTGGAGGAAATGGAAAGGTAGGGTTTCTGTCGTGTATACGTACTACTGTGGTACAGATCTGAATGGCGCTTTATAAATAGATAATGATGTCTCGCTGCTCTAGAGAGTTTCCAAACTAAATTAAGAAAAGAATGATGGGAAGAGATGACCATACAATGAGGTGCAGATGCTGGGAAGAGGGATAATGAGGGGGAAGATAATATGATTATGTCCTTTCAAAGCAAACGCCTCAGGACAGCTACTTTTTGGGGACAGAGCGTAAAAGGGAGATGGGGAAGATGTGACTCATAAAGACAGCATCTGTATAGGGCTCAAGTCTGCTCTCCAGAGCAGACCTGTAGGCTGTGAAACATTTTCTTGACTCTCAGGCCTGTGCAAAGAGACAGCCTCGACCCATGCTCAAGAGGTCTCAGGGCCAAACAGGTCTGATGGCTTAGCATGAGGCCATGCTGTCCTTCCTGGGATCTGTAAGGCCTGCGTGGGTCAAGTGCCCCACAGCCCAGGCCACAGGGCTTTAGCCCCTCGAGCACAAGCAAGATGCTTTGAACATCCAGAAATGAGCATCCGTCTATGTATCTGCTCAAATCTTGGTAGGACAGCAAGTTTTAAAACTAATGTGAGAGGAAGAAGTGGACAAGATTTTGTTTAAAATAACCTCTTACTCCTACCTCCCCAAAAGGGCTCCAATGAAAGAAAAAACTGAGAAAAGTGACAGAGGAGGAGATTCCTGATGAGTAACTTCAGATGAGTGAAGAGGGCCTAGGGGAAAGAAAAGGTGGCAGGAGCAGCTGGGATGGCTGTGGGAGGTATGCAGAGAATCAGGATTTTGTGTTGTTTAGTTAGGCATGCGAAACCAGAAAAGATATTTTCGGAGAGTGTGCAGGAGATTTAGTGCTGCGAATGGGGAATGATTTTTGTAACAGAGCACTGAGCAATGTGTGATGCAGGTTCCAGCTGGAGCTTGGAGAGAATGAGGTTACCCACAGCGAGGAGATGGGTAACAAAGACACAAAGACTTTTAGGGTTTTTTTTAAAGAGAACTAAAAAAAAATTTTTCAAAGAGAGTTTAATAATTATGGCTAGATTCTTAGGGGATGCAAAATGTTTTTCACTGAAACTCTCTGTGTTACGCTCGTTTATGCCTGCTGAAAATCTGGCTGGTGGCGTGCAAAGGCACTGTGCTTTGTGCCAAGGGATCAAAACAACACGCAGCCTGCCTAGGATGGCTGGGGAGAGCAATAGGTCTCATTGCATTGCCCACCAGAGCTCTGCTCTATGTTTCTTGGCCTTAGGCCTGGGACCTGGGCCAATGCCAATTAAACTGATGAGGGCACAAATAAAGTTAACGATAAAGTTAATCTCCCATTGCTGATTGGTGAGCGAACCTCACAACTTGTAGCTTCTGTCTGTTTGCAGTTAACAGAAAAGTGAAGCAGGAGGCCTCCTCCTTATTTCCAGCCTGGGTCCTTTCACAGTGGGCAGATGACCTAAACGTATCACTCTTTTCACTGGTACATGCAGCACTTCTCCCACAAGGATGGCAATTTGCTTATACTGAAAAGGGTTTTCTAGAAGCAACCATGGGAAATTTTAAGCTGGTTTCAGTGCAGTTAATAGTTTATATGCTTTCAGTGAAACTGTTTGCTTTACTTCTTCCATCTCCTCAGTCCCTGGCACCAAAGAGTGGGGCATCACAGGCATGAATAGCATGATTGCAGTTGGAGAACCCCCAAACTGACGTGATTTTCTAAACTCTGCAAGCAGAGAAAACAGAAATGAAATAGAGGATCCAAGCAGAAGTTTTAGCATGCGTGATCTCTGTCTGAATGAGTCTTTTGGGGCACGAAGGATGAGGGTCTCTGAACAACAGCTGCTTTCTTAACCCAACGTACAAATCACGAAGCAAAGTCCAGCTGAGGGATGCCCACACATTTTGCAATGCTCATCTGTGAATTTCATTTCTGGAATTCAAGACAGCTGATTTCTTACCTCCTGAAACAGACTACTGACAAAAATCAATCGTGTTGACATTTTCCCTTCAGCATGTGGAAGCCCCTAGTGTTCACCAAACAGAATGGAAGAGAGAGGCAAAGACGATGAAAAGCTATGGCTGTGCATGCACTTTGGCTTTGCGCTCCCCAGTGCCCTGCCGTTCTGCCACCCGTGACAGGACATACATACTCTAATTGGACTTGCTAATGTAGATCTTGGGAGAAGTCACAGGAACTGGAATATCTTTTTTGCATCAGCTAAAAGGAAAGAAATCCTCCTTCCTGCTCCTACATGACCACATCTTTTTCTTTTTTTTTTTAGCCTGTCCTGTAAAATGCAAATATGTAAATATTCCTTGCTAGCCTGTTCCTCCTGCTGGATACTGGATGCAGAGATATATAAAAAGAATGTAAATCAGCAAGAAATACTTTGACAGCTGGCACCTGATTCTTTCTCAAGTGCCCTGATGGTCACTCTTTAGCAGCTCTTTGCTGATTCATGAGGACTGCTAAGAGAAAGCGTGTGTGACATTTTTTACAGAGTGTAATAGAAGGAGGGAAGTGCCCTGTGTGGCTGGAACTGCAGTTCTGTGGTCTGTCTCTGAGATGCTCCATTAGCCTGCTGCTGGCAGTGATGACACAAAAATTGGAGATTCCCGATTGTACCATTAACATGAACAGATTGAAAAAGCAAACTGGAATGTAACAAGAAGCCTATGCTGCTTCTTTTTTTTTTTTCCCCCCTCTCTGCTTGTATGAAAACTCTGTAGAGGGGAAGGATGGTTCTGTTCCCTCACATATTGGCATAAGCTGCACAAAAATGCAGTCTTGCTTTTATCATGGTTCTCCAAAACTATGTTAGATCTTGATTTACTTCTTAAACTGAAACCTATAGATCATTGCTCTCTGGCTATATTTTTGGCCAGGCCATCTGATATTCGTGATTGATCGGATTATTAATCATGGCCTCTTACCTGCTTATTTTAAAGCAGTGACTGCTGACACATGTGTCAGCCTTAGGGAAGGGTCTTTCCTTCACCATAAGCGATAATGGCCTGAAAAAAGCCCTTCCTTGCAGAAAGATGGATTAAATTCTTATTTTGAAATGCAGTCTAAATGGTCCTGATGTACTGAAATGTTACAGCTAATATAAGCAGACGAGTCAATTTACAGCTTTCATACCACATTTTAAGACACAAAACAAGCAGACAAGACAGCACAATAAATCTGCCTGGTGTCCCAGTCTGGTTGATGTTAATTGAACACAGTTGTATCAGATGATGCAGCTTCCCTAAAAAAATAGGAAAAGATTTGCATGAATTTTGTGAAAATTATGTATTTGTCCAAAGAAGTAGAAGACAGACTTAAACCATACATTCTTTTGGAAAAAAGCCAGTGAGCCAGTGAAGAAGCATAGCTCTGTGTGTGCTATCCTGTGTACACAATACAGAATTCTTATTAGAATAACCTTAATCATAGTAGAAAGCCATCTGTATTACTTAGGATTCAAGGGACCAAAAGAAAAAAGAGGTGTCATTTGTGGATAAATTATTTTAAGACAGTAGGAATTCATAATGTAATATCCCAGTTAAATGTATAAAATGTACGGCTTCTTTGCTTTAAGAGTAAAGCACTGCTTTAAGAGACAAACAAGTTTTAGTGAAAAGCAAAACATTAACTGGGAGTTTAGTAAATATATCTGGAGACACAGGATTTTGGCAGAGTGTAACTCCTAGAATAGTGTGAATGTTTCTTTTCCATTTATGTGCTTTCATACAAAACTGGGCAAAACAAGTAGGTTGCAAGTGAAAGCAGAAGAAAACACATGGAGCTATTGAAGTAGGTTAGCATCTGATTTCAGATTTAGGAATGTATACATACACAGGCACACATATATGCATATGTACATGCAAATGTATACACACATGTACACCATATATATATGGCATATATGTAAATGCCTATTTATATACATATTTACATAGAGAGGCTTAAATGAAAGCAGGGGAGATTTAAGTCAGATACTGAAAAAACTTTTCAGCCAGTAACATTTTTCTAACAGTAATGTGGAGCACTCGGGTCACCTTGGAAGGGTGTAGGCTTTCCAGTACTCAGGATTTTAAAACCAAGCTGGATAAATGTGTGAGGTGTGACCTAAGTACTGCTAATCCCAACTTGGGGTAGAAGAATCGTAGAATCGTGGAATCATAGAATGGCCTAGGCTGAAAGGGATGTTAGAGATCATCAACATCCCTGCCATGGGCAGGGACGCCTCTCAATGGACGAGGTGTCTTTGAGGACTCTGTCAGCCAGCACTATTTCTCATGGCTCCAGAATATAGCCGCAGGATAGCCTCACATTTGATGAAGTGTAAGAAAAGTAGCCCGTGATCTGCAGATGCAGAGACACTTATTATGAGTGCAGAGGACAGCTCCTCCCTAGCTCACCTGCCAGAAGAGACAATGTGGATTTGATGGTAGTTCCTGGCAAAGCAGCCAAGCTGTATAGACAGGGCTGATCACCCCTATTTCTGCCTGGCTTCGCTGCTTCACATTCTGACTTATGTCCCCTTTATAGACTTTGGCTAGGCTTTGTGTCTCTAAAGCTGTTAGTAAAGACAATTATTGAAACACGAATTACAGATGTACAGCTTTGGGACAGCACACTCTGACTCAGAATCGCCTTCCTACTGCTCTGTCACGTTCTTCCACCTGCATCGAGATTGCATATTGAGTCATATTGACAGTGTAGTTGGCTATAAAGTAAGAGACCTTCAGCAAAGGACATTTAAAAAGATCTTAATTTTTCTCCAGTCTTTCAGAATGTGGGTATGAACTGCTATCGGATTGACTAGATTTTAGACAGTATTATAGAGGTTTTGCATCATTTACAGGATGCAATTGTACCAGTTACGTACTTGACAAGAGTCAAGTGGCACCTGTGTGCCATTTCTCTGCTGTGCCTTGAGCTGCTGCTGTCCTCTCTATCTGTCACAAACATGTCTTTCCTCTGCATTGCTCTAAGTACCCATGAATGAAGTCAGAGACTGGCTAAAATCAGCAGAAAATAGTAGAAGGGGACCAATTAGGAACTTTAAGTAACAAAACAAACAAACAAAACAAAACAGACACATTATTTTAAAGCAGAGGATTTGCCATTCACACATCCCTTACGTGATGTGCGATCACTTAAAAATGTACCTCAAAAATGTCTGTTATTTTCTTACTTCATGTTGCCATGTAAAGAATATGCAGGACAGTAGCTGAAGATTTCTTTGAGGGCTGTGTTTAGGGTAAGACAACAGACTGCCTGGTTTTATTTTTAAGCACTAAAAATCTCTCCTGACAAAGCATGGAATGTACGGTGCTGGAAGAAACCCACTGCGGTAAGTCACAGGTGTGCATTTTACGAGCAGGTGAAATGCATACAGCATTTGATAGAGACCACATGTTCTTAAGGCATACATTTTCAGTTCAGAAACATTAGATATTTAAGCACTTGCGTATCCAAAGTAAGAAAACATCAGATTCCTTTTTCTCTTACATGCTTTTCATACAAGCAGCTTGATTTTCTGATTGTTCTTGATGTTCCTGAGATAAAAACAGAAGCAGAGAACTATCCTACTGTGTGACATACATTTGATCTTTATAGGGTTTTTTGGGTTTGCTTTCTATGAAAGCTGCATTCCAAACAGCATTTTCTGCTCATGAATATAGAATTATATTCTTACTGTAAATGTAACGTGTTATTTTACATTTTAATCGAGGAGCTGGTGTTCTACCCGGGTAAGTGCCCATCAGCATTAGATGACATGCAATTAAAGCAGAGTGTCAAAACCCAATTTTCTGAGGCAAATGTTTAAAATCACATATGTGCCTATTTTTGGATCAAACCCCCTTATCAAACCATGCACTGGCTTTCCTAGCAAATACGAACATGCAGACCATGGCAGTATGAATCATCAGCTTGCCTCTGATCAGAATTCAGGGTCTATTCTGGTTTGTGTATAATACTAATTGAGTTTGGCTTTGCACTTGATAGCACACACTTTATTTTGACTGCACGGAAATATTGTGTGAGGAAAGACTGGTTTATACCTCCATGAAATTTACAGTACATTTGAGGAAGTCATTAAGAGTATTTTTTATTTTCTCAAGGCTGCTGCAAGCTTACATTTTGGTTCATGGGGATGATTCCTATTCCTAAGACTAAAACTAGTATTTCATTATTCTGTAATATTTATGTCACAGTAGTACTTAGAGTCTCCTCTTACTGTTCCTGTAAAATTATTCCCTAATTCACTAAATCACAATAATCTTAAAAGTCCCTATTTGCACATGCTTAGCAGATGGTTCCTGAGAGATGGCTGCTTAAACCACATGGTATTTAGCATGCTCAGTCTGGGGCTTTGCAATTGCTTTTTTTGGAAGCCAGGGGCTGCTCTGCGCTAGTCTTGCTAAATTAAGGGAGATTGTTTTCCAGTTGTTTGGTTTTCTTTTTTTTGTTTAATGCATCCTCATCGTACATCATGGAAGGCGAAGTAGTCTGACTGGAATGGAGAGGAACAGAGGTGCATGGAGATACAGAAATCTTAGGAAGCTGATGAGGATAATGGTGCAGAGAGGAACTCAGACCAGCAGATGGGATATAATGGTAAGAGAGTGAATCCCAGGCTTGAGGAACGGATGACTTACAGGAGCGGAAAATGAACAGGGATATGCGTCTGTAACCACCACCATACATCACCTCCTCTGTGTAGCAACAATCACAGTAAAGGGAATGTTTCATCCTCCTCTGGAAAATTTCCCTTTTGGCTTGTGAGGTCAAAGTCTGCACATTGAGAGTTCAGGTCTGCCAATGGGTCCTCTGAGACAATACTACACGTTGGAATTCATGTGGGGGAGGGGAAGCCATTTGCTTTAAAATCACAATCCCCTCTCCATTCCAGAATTTATATACAGATACATATTTAAAGAGCACTCAGGTTGCAGAGTCAAGCACTGAAACATTCAGAAACACCTAATTTGAGATGCCAATACGACCTTAATTTGGTCTCAGTTTGCAGATGCATTACCCTTTTTTTTGTTTAGGATTAAGCCTTTGCTTTTTAGGTATCCAGGATCAATCAAGGAAGGAGTTAGAGTTGCATATGGAATGAGTCTCCTCCCTGGAGGCCTGACCCTGCGCCATTTGCTGTAGGTGCTGTAAGGAAGCTGTGACTGGAACGAAGAGGAAAGAGGAAAAGAAGAGGAAAGCTTCATGAGTTATGTAGCAAAATGACATTGCTGTGTCTGACTGCCTGAGGACTCTAATACCTGAGAGCTGGGAAGCACGATTTTTTCTGAGTAAAAGCATGGGAGGAAAGGGCTTGAGTAGGGAAGAGCTGCAGTAAGGTGAGTGAACTCAGCCTTGGCTTCTGAAATTTGTTATCTGTCTTCTTGTCAGGGCTGGGAGATCCTCCAAGTGAAAGAAAAAAAATCAAGATAAGTGACACTAATCCCTGGGTCACTGATCTGTAGCCAGGTGGCTTCGAATGGCCTGCACAGAGGTGAAACCCGCTGCAGCTCGGAAGAGGAGGAAAGGGGGCTGGATATGAAAGTGGCCAGGCTTGGGCACAATCGAGCTCACAGATGTGAGAAAAAAAGGCAATAAAAAAGGGAAACCTTCAGTAAGGTAAAGTTTAGGGTCAAGAGAGATTGCTAAGCTCCACTTTCTCTTGGTAAAGCTTTGTAATTTCTCTCCATTTGCCATTGCTGAGGCTCTTTTCCTTTCAGTGGTTATCGGGGATGCCACCAGCTCGCTGATGCATCAACTGCCACAGACTGTAAACACAGAGGATTACCTGGGAAAAAAAAAGAAAAAAAGAAGAGTCGATTAATTCTTGTAAAGAAAACATCACCTTCCCTTTCCACCGACTGCAGTGCTGTGGACTCCTCTGGCCTCCAGTTCTTGGAAAGCGCCCACAAAGGATCTTGGTGCTTCCCTGGTGACACCTCAGAAGAATGCCGGCCCTGCTTCGGTGCACACCGGGCTGTTGCGCCCTACTCCCACGCCAGATCCTGAGTTTTCTACCCTTCTCGTCCTCCTTCGCCCTCGGTTTCCCTCCTCCCCACATCTCCTCCCCTCAGACCCCCTTGTGAGCTCCTGCCCAGGGCCGCCGCAGCCAGGCCCTCCATCCCCACAGCCCGCGGGCAGCCCCGCGCCCTGCCCTTCTCGGAGGGGAGAGAAAAAGCAAAAAAAAAGAAGGGTGGTGGAGTGGGAGAGCTGCCGGCAGCTCCCGTCCC